>NC_047117.1:69638826-69938826 GCF_902500255.1 Thalassophryne amazonica | reverse complement strand
AGTAAGATCCAATCATTGTTTTGGCCCCTTTTTGGCTTCAGAGATAGACACATAGATTTAGGGTAATTAAAGACAGCATCATGTTGTAGACTCAGTTCTTCACATACCAATAACAATTGTTGACTAGCAGAACATGATAAACTTTCCAAATAAAGATCATCTGCATAAAAAAAAAAAAGATTTATTCTTCTACTACATAACGAGCCACCAAGTTCAGTCATATTTAATAATGTGTTCAAATAATAATGCTCAATATACTTCGGCTGCTGCCTTGTTTTCACTTGGGGTTGCTACAGTAGACCTAGTGAGGTTCTGCATGTTGATTTGGCACAGGTTTTTCGCCGGGTGCCCTTCCTGATGAAACTCCACATTACATGGAGAAATGTGGCAGGGGATCAGGAACCTTGTGCACGAAAAACCAAATGTACTAACCTTGTGCACTAACAAGATGCTCAAATCCCACTTTGTTTGGCCCCGTTGGTAACACTAAATTTACTAGACAGAGTTTTCCCATGAAACAGTCATAGTAGGATAACTACTATACGAGGTCTGTCATGCCAATCTCGGCTTTCAGTGCTTACCAGTCGAGTGAGTATAAGAGAAATTGTGGAGAGCTGGGCATGTCCCAACTTGTCCTCTAACACTCCGAAACGGAGGTGTTCCTTTGTCTCGCTTCATCAGCAAATCGGTCGTGACGCGCAAAGCCTCCGCGCGGCTTTCCATGACAAAATCTCTTGTTAAAAGTGAAATCTGCCAGAAAATGGCTGATGTCCAGCTCTTGTGATAACCAGAGAAATTGCACACGACGGTCCCGACTCCACACAGCGATCCGTTTAGAAATGATGTGGTGGTTTCTGCCTCTCGATGGTGGCTCGGAGCGCGGCGCGCCGTGCGCCATTGTGGGCCGTCCTTAAAGCTGTAGTAACACTCCTTATTCTCTGTGAAGCCCGTAAAATTTTCACCGAAAGCCAGATAAATTTTTCGAATGGTTTCCAGCTGCTTGTCTCTAACAGTTTCTGAAAAAATTCTGATGGAAAAAAAGTCCAAATCCGCCATTTCCTCGCAATGAAACAACGACGAGAGGGGTGGAGCAGTGCTCACTCAAAGCCTACCCACAGGCAAATGACGCAACCGACAGGCGTGGAAAAACTCACGCATGCGCACGAAGGTTCAAGCTTGGCTGACGTAAAAACATATGAATCAAATCCATATAGTTTTTGAAAAAAAAAAAAGGTACGATACTTTTCTAACAGACCTCGTATATATATATATAAATTGGAGATCTAGAGCAGGGGTGCCCAAGTTCGGTCCTCGAGATCTACTTTCCTGAAACTCTTAGTTGTCTCCCTGTTCCAACTCACCTGAATCCAATGAAAGACTCGTTATCAGGCTTTTAATGAGCCTTTCATTGGATTCAGAGAGAGTAGGAGTAGGAGAGAATAGTGTTAAGGAAGCGGATGATATTCAAATGTCTTCAGTGACAGATGCATCTACTGAGCTGAGGATGAAGACTGTGGCCAGACTAAAGCAGCTCACTGACAAAGTCCTGACAGGAAAGGTGCTTGCAGACATTAACACAGCTCTACTCAACATTCCAAACTACCGTCCCCACTACCAACATTACAGAAATCAGTGAAGTCATATGGCGAAGAAGACTGGATGAAGGATGTCAGTCAACTAACAGAGGTACAGAAGGGCATCATGAGACACAGGTCTTGGATGGATAAGAAGTGCAACAAGATGTCCATAACTGAGGTCCTGGAAACTGCCAAACAAAGGCTAACAAGACATGAAAACTCCTCACAATGCACAGAGGTTTCCACCCAAAGTGGAGTACCCTGAGGCTCTATGAGCAATGCAAAGAGGGAGTGTGAGGATAAATGAGTGTCAGAGCCACAATCCAGGATGAGATGAGGAGCATACATGAATACATCAGAAAGATAGCCCCCCAAGATCAGTTGCCATAAGAATGCCTCAGGCAGCTGAAGACAGACAGTGATAAGAAACAGAAGGAAGAGATATCATGGAAGACCAAGCCCCTCCATGGGATGTACCATCGATAACTGGAGGAAGTGGCTGACATCAAGAAGACCTACCCGTGGCTAGAAAAGACCAGCCTAAAGGACAGCACAAAGGCTCTGATCATGGCAGCACAAGAACAAGCCCTAAGCACCAGGGCCCATATCCACGAAGCATCATAAGGGTAAAAGTAGGTCTTAGTGACGTCATTCTAAGACAGATCTTCGAATTCTTTGAATTCTTAGACATTCTCCATATGTTGAATGACAGTGATTCAGTAACACTCTACCGGCTTGATTGTTCAGGGATAATCTTTGTGGTTGACCTCGTCAGGAATGAGCTTACTTTTCCACAATATATTATGCAGTATAGTACAGCATAGTAACATAATAATGCCTGAGATGAAGGTCATCACAGCAGTACTTGGCTATGGGAAAAATGTCAATTGCATGTACATTCTATAACATTCATACAATTATTATATCAAAGTAAGTGATGTCAGCAGCCATAGCCTCACTCTAACCTGTTTGAGGAGAACTTCTGTTGTGTGCTGCAATCTTACGTATCAGTGTTTCTCACAGTCGTCACTTGCGCGCACAAGGAGGGGGAATGACATATTGATTTGTTGGGCAATGCGCTCCCAAGTCTGCCTCTTCCCTTGTTGCATAATTGCGGGATGCAATTCAGATTCATAATAGCCTTTATTTGCCAAGTTGTTGTTGTCCATTTGGTTACTCCCATTTTGTTCGGGATCACCACAGCGGATACAGGCAGATCCGCATTGGTATTTGGCACAAGTTTTACGCCGAATGCCCTTCCAGGCACAACTCCAGTCTAACCTGGAGAAACACACACAGCCGCTGGTGTTCCAAAAAGGTCTCCCATCCAAGTATTAACCAGGTCCCGCACTGCTTAACCTCTGAGATCTGACGGGATCAGGCTGACACAGAGCAGATCAGCCGGCAGCCTTTATTCAGCAAGTATCTACATAGGAATTTGACTCCAGTTTGAACTGTACTTTCTCTGTAAACACTCAAAAATGTACAAATAAAAATTTCTCTCAAAATTTTATTCTCCTCCATGAGCTGTCCCAACACCAGGCACTCCTGTTCTGTCCAGTTGGGCTTTCTGGTTCTATTTTTATCCATTTCATTTGTTGTTTTTCTGCCAAAATCAAACCTATAACATTCAGTCACAGACAGTCCAAACTATACATTTTTGGAATCTTTATGCTCAGACAAATAATGTAGTGTAGTTTTCAATATGATTGGTGCATCTTTTTATTTTGACCCAATTCTTCAATTGACCCCTACCTGGCTGCCGACTGAAAATTCAAATGGACAATCGTTTTTTTTTTTTTAAAGAGTAATGTCTAAGGAGTATTTAGCAGGAGTCTACCACAGCTGACAGTTCCAGGCTGTGCAAATGTGTCCCAGAGACAGTCCAGCACATACACACCGGAAAAAGAAAATACTTGAACCAGCTTAATTGTGTCAACTGGTAACACCTGAATGAATTAAGTTCTTTGAAATTAAGTTAATACGTTAGATTAACACGTGTTAATCTAATTTAAGTTCTTAAATGCTTTGAAATTAAGTTAATAAATTGCTGGTCAACCAACCAGACATAGTGGTGGTTGACAAGGGAAAGAAAACCACACCTATTGTGACTGATGTGGCAATCCCAGTTGACAGTAACATCAGAAAGAAGGAGCACAAGAAAATCAAGAAGTACCAAGGGCTGAAGGAGCAACTTCAGCAGATGTGGAAGGTAAAGTCCAAAGTGGTCCCAGTGGTAATAGGAGCACTAGGAGCTGTAACCCCCAAACTGGCTCCAGCAAATTCCAGCCACAACATCAGAGATCTCTGTCCAGAAGAGTGTAGTTCTAGGAACAGCTAGGATACTGTGCAAAACCCTCAAACTCCCAGGCCTCTGGTAGAGGTCCCAAGCTTTAGGGTGGTTGAAACCAAGCGGATTATGATTTGACCTTAAATAATCTTTGATCATGTTCAACAGTATACCTTCAAATAATTTTAAGATTACATTTCCGACAGCCACTGGTCGGTAATTATTCATATAAGACAAATCAGCACATTTGTTCTTAACAAGTGGCAAATTAACAGATTCCATCAATGAATAAGACATAAAACCATGAGCGAACACTGCATTAAAACAAATGTACCTTTAGTAATCAAACATTCATTCATTCATTTTCCATACCTCCTTAGTCCAATTAAGGGTCACGATGGGTTGGAGCCTATCCCAGCAGTCACATGGCGTGAGGCAGGGGACACCCTGGACAGGATGGCAGTTTATTGCAGGGCCACATATGGACAAACAACCATATTCACACCTGCATGCACACCTATGGACAATTTAAAGTTTAATAATCAAACATCAGTCAGGAATTATCGCAGCAGAAATTTATAACTCGACATGAGTGCACAAAGCCTCCTTTTCTGTGGATTCAAAGTTCCTCAGTTGTTCAAAAGATCACTTTTGCCACCAGCTCAGTATGATCTATCTTTAAACAGCTCTCACGTTTAAAAATAGGAAGCATTTCAACTTTACAGTAGCTGCGTCTTCACGTGTTGTGTGATTGTCTCACTGACTGCCCACTTTTAAAATAAAACAAAATCAAATAAAAAAATAAAATAAATTTTTCCAAATTTCTGAGATGAAGAATTGGAAATTCTGCCCTTTTATACTCACATTGTGAGCTTTTCCGCTTGCTGGTGTGTTGTTTTTTCAATCAGTATTTTTATTAGTTGTTGTCTGTGAGAGACAATAAAAATGTGGACACTCAAAAATATATGGAAGAGACATGATTTCAATTTCAAAATTCTGATATGAAAGAGTATATTGGAATTTTTAGATTAAAGGCTTTTAGAATTCAATGATTTCGTTCATGTGACTCCAGTCTTCCGTCCTCATTATGCGGGTGTTTATGGATGAGATTTTGTGGCATAAAGTTTCTCTTAGATCCTCCATCTGTTCCTGAAATATCAAAATTTTGAGGGGCTGATGAATCTTCACATCTTCATGTGGTCTCCTTTGTCTGTGGTTGGGTGGACACATGTCCTTGGTCTGTGCAGCACTTGGACATGATGGAATATTCTTTACATGCATGCAAAAGACATTGTTGTGTGTTGGGGGGGCGTGGCTGGCTGTTTTGGTGTTCTTTTCATTTCTTTGCTCTCCAGGTGGCATGAGGGCTGATTTGTCTGTGGAGAAAGTGCTGGCTGAAGAGTCCTCACCCTTATTAGCGTCATGTGGAACACCTGTGGCAGGGGCTCACGTGCGGCCTTGAAGACTTGCAGCTGAAGCGGATAATTGGATGGCGTTCTGCATATAAGTCATGTGTGATTTGAGCAGAGCTGCCGGGAACTCAACCTTGTGACGTTTGTTTGTGAGACGCTGAGGACCGCGCCTGGGTTTGACATATCGAGCCCGTGAAGCAGGGAAGGGTGAGGACACATGCTGTCAGCACACGCTAAAGGTAATTAAGTGATTAAGTAATTGTTGACAGTATCTTGGTGCTTGGTTACACAGTAAATTGAGATTGTGAGGAGAATTGTGCAGCTTGCTTCTCACTGCGGTGGCGTGCAGGATAAGTGATCCTCCACTTGTTGTGAGGGGCTGCTCATTTGCATAAAGTTAAAAAAGAAACATTGACCTGAGTGTGTTGCTGATAGCGTGTGTTATGTGAAAGATAGAGTTGTACCTGCTGACTCACCTCACCTTTTCTTTGCTCCACAGAGAATCGGTTCGTCGTGTCCACCTGGGGGGTGTTTGTCGGTGGTAGTGGGTCCAGGAGCGCCGGGCTTTAATCCTTGCGGGCGCTGGAGAACGTGCCACTTATTACTCCACCAGAGGGACGCTTTTTATGTTTTACATTTGTAAGCACAGGTGAAAAAATAAATTGTTTCTGTTGGGAACCGCCTTCTGGTTATTTTTACCGCTGGGTTCTGTCAGACGCAGGTCCGCTCCTCAACCCGCGTCGACACATAACAGACATCAGTTCATCCAAATTTTAGATCATAGACCAAATTTGCATCTCCAAAACTCCTAATCAATGATTCAAGAGGCCAGTCAATGAAGTGAGCCAGCATGAATGATTAAACATGTGGTAACCTAATTTTGGGCCTAATCCATAATAAACGAGTTGCTGTGTTTAGTCATAGCAGTGAGACAGAATGTAAGGATGCAAGATTCAGACATGAGAGGATCCTGACTCAAATGACAAACACAGATCATTTCATGTGATCAGGATGCAGTTATTACCGCTGCCAAGGAGGGAAAGTTTGGTTGCTTGTCAGCAGGATTAGTTGGAAATATAATGACGGGTTTTCATGAAACCTGACAGAGGGGCGGGGCACAAATTCAGAAAGACCACAGGGGCGGATCCAGAAAAAAATGTGTTTTACTTTATCAAAAGGTTTGAGGCACATAAGTGTGTTTAAAACTTTTTAAAATAATTAAAAGCAGATCAACATGTAATATCCTTCAATGAATGTTTACCAATGTTTGGCATTTATATGCAAATAAGGAAAAATGCGTATGCTTCATCTTTAAAACCGCTTAACCTCTTATTGCCAACGTGCAAATTATTAGAAAATTCTATCATATTTAAGCCATGTTTTTATAATCATTAGTAACCATCTTTGTGTTAGGTTATTCTTTAAAAAAGATTAAAACAAATGTGTTATGTGTCGGACGCAGGACGGAGAACCGACCAGCGTTTGAAGGACCCAGTATGAAATAAGCAGAGCACGGTACAAAGGATAACTGAATTTAATAACATAACAGTGATGTGCAAATTACAAACAAATGAGTGGGCGGTCTGCGAGGTGGAGATACGGTGCGCTCCTAGCAGCACAAACGGTCCGGAGCCAGAAACAGTTCGGACCCAAGGACCCCGCCGACACCCCCCAGGTGGCCGCGACAAACCGAGTCTGTGAAAGAAGAAACCATCATGTGAGTCCACCACTCCACACACAGAGAGACCACTCAAAGGTGTACATAAACAGCAAACACTTCCTGGCTTAATCACTAATCAGCTTCCCACCCTGCAGGCATGGAACACCCAGTTCACATTCTCAACTGCAGTGGAAGCTGATTAAACGACTAACATAACAGCTCAATATGATAAGGTGTGAGGGACACCACATTTACTGACTGTACTAATGTTAGTCACAAAACCTACTGTACCTCAGGAAGTGTGCTGACGAGCGTGAGACCTCACCCCCTCCTCTTTCACAGACCATGGCATCAAAACCTGGTACGGTCTCTGCATCCATCATGATGAGATTGCTCTCGAGACGACGATCTCACCCGTCTGGTCACAAGGTCGAGTCTCTGGCAAATACACACTGTGTACTCCAGACTTAAATGCAACAATGCCCCAATCCATGTAGATGCACCACAGCTGTGAGTCCTGACGAGCTGCACATGACCAGCCTCAGGTGATCAGGGTGAGGTCCTGATAGCTCAGCCACACAGCCACTCAGTCCTGAACACAAGCCACCTGGAAGGAAAAACAAAAGACAGAACAGAAGACAGAAACAAAAGGCAGCCAGGCACCCCCAGCCATACAACTGCACCCCACCCTCACGGGAAGCCTCCCGGCAACCACACAAACCTGGCCCAGGAGAAACACCCCCTCCAGGGACCATGGCTGGAAACCGTATCTGCATTCATCTTCCAACAGAATCTTCATCTAACAGAACGGTTGACGTCTTCTCCTCTGACTGCATCTTTGCCTTTGTTTCTGTCAGTCAATTTGCACAGGTGTGGCCAGGAGTTCTTGAACCTGTGCGGTCAGCCTTTGTCCAACCATGTTTAAAGTCTGATTAGTCATAAAACAAAAAAGACAAACACAAACAACCAAACCACCCACCCCCCTCCCCAGAGGACCGTCCCATCAAACCCCGGGAAGAGGAGAAAAGAAAAACAACCCAAACTTAAGCTTGCAAATAAAAACGCTAACACCCCCCCCCCGACGACATGTAGGGACCAACACCCCCCAGAGGACATCCCGCCAGCTCCAGGAGTAATAACCGCAGCCGAGGTCCCTCTGGGATCTAAAGTCACCCACGGGGACTCCCAGCGCCTCCCAGAGGACCGTTCCATCAAACCCCAGGAGACGCCCCCCCTCATGACCAACGGACCCAGCCCCGGCCGTCCATGGCTAGATGGACCCACAGCCCTTTCCCCCCCAGCGGACACCACAGTCACACCCTGAGGGCGGAAACTGGGGGGAAAAACAAAAGGAAAAAAAAACATACAAACAAAACAACCCCAATCCCACCCCCTCGGCGCAGTGGAAACTGGAAGCATGCCCAGCATCACCAACCATGACTATACCCCAGAAGTCAACCGGGAGGAGTGGAACAGCGGTAATGGCAGACGGCACAAAACGGCGCCACCCCTCCGACTTCCAAACCAGCCACCAGCTGCGGGTATATTCCACTGCCCCAAACCTCAGCTACGCCGATGGCAGACGGCTCAACGGCGCGCTGAAGCCGGAGGTGGAACAGGGAATCAACAAAAAAAAAAACAACACTTAAATGCAACCATGCCCCAATCCATGTAGATGCACCACAGCTGTGAGTCCTGACGAGCTGCACATGACCAGCCTCAGGTGATCAGGGTGAGGTCCTGATAGCTCAGCCACACAGCCACTCAGTCCTGAACGCAAGCCACCTGGAAGGAAAAACAAAAGACAGAACAGAAGACAGAAACAAAAGGCAGCCAGGCACCCCCAGCCATACAACAAAATGTCTTGTAACTTAATAAGTGATTATTTTCCTCAGTGAAACAGACAAATATAAATTTAATTCAAATAAAATTTTTGTTCAAATAGGAATGTTTGAAGATTTCTAATTTGATTCTCTGTTGAGACATTGATAAAAGAGCTCCCCCTTTCCCTGCCTACCTTGGAACAAACAAAACCTCAATGACAAATGTTTCGAGTGTATCAACATTTTTCACAGTACTATACTCGTATTTTGACTTTTTTGTAAATTTTTCATCAGAGGCAAGTGGGGTAGTTAGAGGATATACCTTCTCCAGGGTACAAAATACCTTTTAGCTCCACAATAAATATAATAATAATAATAATAATAATAATAATACATTTATCCATAGATGGCTTTTAGAAATGAACAAAATGTCTTATCTTGCAATGCTGATGAAAGCTGTAAAAGAACCTTTCTGAATCTGCATCTACGTCCACATCTATACCCAAAATTTAATGAGTTCTTCTTTTACCAGTGCCCCACCCCTGCACCATGTCTCATGAAAGTGGGTACGTTGCTGGAGAAAGTAATGTATCTGTAATATATGTGATAGTAATACATATGTAATGTATGTGATAGCAATGTGTATGTAATGTGTGTGATAGTAATGTATCTGTCATGTATCTGTAATGTATGTCCATCCATCCATCCATCCATCCATCCATCCATCCATCCATCCATCCATCCATCCATCCATCCATCCATCCATCCATCCATCCATCCATCCATCCATCCATCCATCCATCCATTTTCTTCCACTTTATCCAGAGTCGGGTCGCGACTAATGTAAAGTATGTGATAGTAATATATCTGTAATGTATGTGATACTAATATATCTGTAATGTATCTGAGAGTAATGTATATGTAATGTATGTGTTAGCGATATATCTGTAATGTATTTGATAGTAATATATGTAATGTATGTGATAGTAATTTATATGACAGGGTTTCCCTCAGAACCTGGTTTTAACTCTGTTGTACCAGTGTCATGTGTTAGTTTCTCCACTAGATGGCACCCTCAGTTTTGTTTCACACCTGGATCAGATGAGTGACTGATTATTGATAGACTATTTAAACCCTGACCTTCTGTTCATGTATTGCCAGATACTTGTGTGCTGTGTTTGTCTGTTGCCTTGCTTGCCTCGTTTTGCCTCGCCAGCTTCCATAGCCACCTTCGACTATCCAGGCAGTTTCCAAGATGATCAAACCTGAATGCTGCCCTGTGACCTTGACTGTGTCTTCCAGCTGTGCGCTGAAGACGCTGAAGCGTCCCGCAGCAAAAGCTCAGATAACCTGGCCTCCCCTCTAATTCACGTATTAGAGCGAACTGTCTTTTCCTGATGTTCCAGATGATTTCGGTACGGCTCCCAAGTGGACCTGGATCCTGGCTCTGACTACCTGCACAGCAACATCACTTTGGAACTCCTCAGCTCTTGGTGCAGAGTGTGTCTCGACTACACGCCAGTTAAGTTCCTGTTTGTGACTGTGCTATGATAAAGAACTCTTCCTAAGAACCACATGAATTTTGATATCAAACAATTGAAAACCCAGCTATGTCAAGGCCTGCTTAATTGGAACTGCGTCACAACATGCAGCACTTGACCTCTGACCTTTGGATACAACTTTTGAACCTGACCTCCGAAACAACCTGTGTTAAACCTTTTATGAACTGTGACTGCTTTGAGGCTCCAGCATTACGAGTGCATTCACTCACCCTGTGTGTCTTTATTCCCCATAGTTCCTGGTCTTGGAGGCAAGCATTCCACCTGATCCTGAATCCTGAAACCTTAGTTGATATTATCCTTCAAGAATGGCTCGGGATCCTGCAGCTCCCTCATTTCACCACCAGGAGGCGGGCCATCTGTCCACACTGCAGGCACCCCAGTGCAGCACCTTGACTTTATTTAATATAAATAAATATATTTTCCTTTGTACTCTTCTCCGTGTCCAGCTCCCTGCGTTTGGGTTCATTGCCTGCAACAGTTCGGTTCCACCCGAACTTCTAACCATAACAGTATATGTAATGTATCTGACTGTTATGTATTGTTCATAATATATATGTAAAATCTGGAGTTAATGTGGTCGTTGGTCATGGTTGTCCATTGCTGACTGTATGCACCATGGTGAGTGCCCCTTTACTTCCATCTACAGTCACCTTCAGGCTACAGTGAACACAATGATGTGGCTGAATAAAGATTTAACTGTGCACAGTTGGACTTATGCTGTTATTGTGGACTGACAGGCAGCAGAGATAAAAAAAAAACAACATAATTTTAGCCATTGCTGTGTCTTCTTTATTAATTAGCAAAGGTCATCTGCTGAGTAGTTTTCCACCTGTCATTCTAATAAAAGACTCATTTGTTATCAAGTGCATGTCACAGCCATGCATTATGTACTACACTGACACACACACACACACACACACACACACACACACACACACACACACACACACACACACACACACACACACACACACACACACACACACACACACACACACACACACACACACACAGAGAGAGAGAGAGAGAGTCAGCGTTCTTATCTGGAGGTGACGACTAATATTAAAGAGCAGAGATGAGTGAAGCCAACCAGTGAAAATCCCTGTGGAAGGGAAAATGTAAACGTGTCAGCTTTCAGTTACAGCAGTATGGATGTGTGTGCTGCCTGTCAGCACCTCTGGGCTTCACTCAGTTTGATGAAACAGCCTCTGAATCAAAAGCACCACATACACACACATGTGGAAACACACACATGAATTATCCACTGGTTTCCTCTCCTGTCCTATTCACGCCATTAATCCCATTAATCAGTCTGTTTTTTTCCTACTTAATCAACAGAATACACACAAGATTCACATTATGTTACTACTCCAGTGACCTGAATGAAACTTTTTAAACCAGTGTTTAAAAAATACAGGATTCACACGTAAAACAATTGAACCTAAGAGTTAAAGCTGCAGTGTGTAGGTTGTAGTGACATCTAGTGGTGAGGATGGAGACTGCGTTATGCAGTCACTAGTCATGACATTATTTCCCTTTGCATGATAAGCAATATGTTTGATCCTTTAAACAAGGGATTCTTCTTCTTTTCCTTCAGTCTTTTTACTGTATCAACATGGTGCTGCAACATGGTGCCCTCCGTGAGAGTGCCCACTCCCAGGTAGATATGAAGGCCTCATTCTACTCTCATGAAAACACACTGATCCACTGTTGGCGGTAATGAAACACTATACTGATATATATTAGATATATACACTAATGAACAGATGATTAGGAATGTTGTATTACATTTCTGTGAATAAACATCCATAAATCCTGCACACTGTAGCTTTAAGAGCATTTCTTGATACATATTTATTTTGATATAATGTTTAAATAGATCTGTGTCATTTGATTGGTGATTTGTATGTCACGTGATATTTATCATTCATCCCATTTGCCATTTTGTTCCATTTACAGTGCAATTTTGGCTCCATACATTTTGCACCACTGAACGCTGTGACCACCGAGTGCTCATACTAGCGGCAATAGCCCTTAGCTGAAAAACAAATATGGCGGGGCTTGTTTTGGTGGCAGACAATGATTTGAACAAGCTTGTTGATGGTGCTCATTCTTCTAATACAAAACACAAATCCAGTACACCGTAAGCCTTCTGGAGCCATTTGCAGTATTCACTGGGACATCTCTACCTGAAGTAGAAGCATCGGATGAAGAGCTTTACAAATTTCTGTCGTGATTTTACGCTGGACTGAGGAAAGCAGACAGCAGTCTGTACACAAAAATTTTGGATTGGATTGTTTTTGAACTATCTGACTGTTTTTACAAGTTCACTGAGAGCAATTTGGGATTGGATTGCTATTGAAAGTTCATGTTGGACTGTTTGAAACCTCTTGACCTCAAAGGACCAGTGATGCACACCAAAATGTAAATCCCTTTTCTCGTGTTTCTAAATTAATAAAATATCAAATGACAAGGGTCTATTTTAGGTGTTATATAAACAAATAATGAATGATTTTTTCATTCGTGCAGTGGTAAGAATATTTTGTGCAATGGTAAGAATATTTTAAGATTTCATGTTCCATTCCATCTTTCACCTCAAAAAATACTCTTACCATTGCATGAATGAAAAACATAATTATTTGTATATTATTACATGCTTTACCCAAAGGGGTTTGCATCAGCAAATGTACAGGTGCTATTAGGAGTAGCTGTCTATGGTGCTGAACAGATGCAAACCATATATAGAACAAGCTTCCACAATGAATCGATAGCACATTTCCATCTGATGCAGACACCCAAAGTGCTTTACGATGACATCTCACATTTGACCGTTCACACAGAACTTTTCCTGTTTGATCTGGCAAATTGAACATGTGGCCCTCTGATCTTAAATCTGCTTTTCCAACCTTTAGGCCACCACATCCCAATGATAAATACACAAGCTTCTATGGGTGGGTAACATGCTCTTGCTACCATCATAAAATACAAATTTCTGGTAAATGTTAAGCCACTAAAAGTTATGGTAATTATGGTGAATGAATCGTAAGGTTTGTAAGTATGGTTCGACAATTTTAAATTCCAACTTCGTTGATCTACAACTGTTAAGCAACTATAAACATTACGTTATTATTTTGCTTTTGGTGAAACATTCTTTTGTTTGAGAAGGTTTGCAAGAGCGATCATATAATTTTAAATTATGACAATTGACTAAACTAGATATCTTACATTGCTTTCATATCTTAAACATTTGATGAGTGATTCTACAAAATTAGATGTTTGCAACGAAACTTAAATATGTTAAACGAGAAAAAATGTTTACTTTAAGAAGGTTACTGAGGGTGATTCTACAATTTCAAACTACAACTTTTAACTAAACTTCTAGATATCTGTAATGACAGTGTTTTTGGGAAACCTTATTTACAACCCCAATTCCAATGAAGTTGGGACGTTGTGTAAAATGTAAATAAAAACAGAATACAATCATTTGCAAATTCCCTTCAACTATATTCAATTGAATACACCACAAAGATAAGATATTTAATGTTCAAACTGGTAGACTTTTTTTGTTTTTGTGCAAATATTTGCTCATTTTGAAATTGATGCCTGCAACACATTTCAAAAAAGTTGGGACAAAAAAAACAAAAAACAAAAACAAAAGACTGGGAAAGTTGATGAATGTTCAAAGAACACCTGTTTGGAAACAGGTGAGTGTCATGATTGAGTATAAAAGGAGCATCCCCAAAAGGCTCAGCCATTCACAAGCAAAGATGGGGCAAGGATCACCACTTTGTGAACAACTGCATGAAAAAATAGTCCAACAGTTTAAGAACGTTTCTCAATGTTCAATTGCAAAGAATTTAGGGATTCTATCATCTGCAGTCCATAATATAATCAGAAGATTCAGAGAATCTGGAGAACGTTCTACACGTAAGCGGCAAGGCTGAAAACCAACATTGAATGCCCGTGACCTTCGATCCCTCAGACAGCACTGCATTAAAAACCGACATCATTGTGTAAAGGATCTTACCGCTTGGGCTCAGGAATACTTCAGAAAACCATTGTCAGTTAACACAGTTCGTCGCTACATCTACATGTGCAAGTTAAAACTCTACTATGCAAAGTGAAAGCCATACATCAACAACATCCAGAAATGCCGCCACCTTCTCTGGCCTCGAGCTCATTTGAAATGGACAGATGCAAAGTGGAAAAGTGTGCTGTGGTCTGATGAGTCCACATTTCAAATTGTTTTTGGAAATCATGGACGTTGTGTCCTCCGGATAAAAGAGATGAAAGACCATCCAGATTGTTACCAGCGCAAAAGTTCAAAAGCCAGCATCTGTGATGGTATGGGGGTGTGTTAGTGTCCATGGCATGGGCAACTTACACATCTGTGATGGCACCATCAATGCTGAAAGGTACATCCAGGTTTTGGAGTAACACATGCTGCCATCCAAGCAACGTCTTTTTCAGGGATGTCCCTGCTTATATCAGCAAGACAATGCCAAGCCACATTCTGCACGTGTTACAACAGCGTGGCTTCGTAGTAAAAGAGTGCGGGTACTAGACTGGCCTGCCTGCAGTCCAGACCTGTTGCCCACTGAAAACATTATGAAGCGCAAAATATGACAATGGAGACCCCGGACTGTTGAACAACTGAAGTCGTACATCAAGCAAGAATGGGAAAGAATTCCACCTACAAAGCTTCAACAATTAGTGTCCTCAGTTCCCAATCGCTTATTGAGTGTTGTTAGAAGGAAAGGTGATGTAACACAGTGGTAAACATACCACTGTCCCAGCTTTATTGAAACGTGTTGCAGGCATCCATTTCAAACTGAGCAAATATTTGGACAAAAACAATAACGTTTATCAGTTTGAACATTAAATATCTTGTCTTTGTGGTGTATTCAATTGAATATAGGTTGAAGAGGATTTGCAAATCATTGTATTCTGTTTTTATTTACATTTTACACAACATCCCAACTTCATTGGAATTGGGGTTGTAGTTTAAGAATACTCATAATTCTACAGTCTTTAAAGAAATGCAACTTTTGACTCAACTTTTAGGTAGCTTAGATTTTGGTGCTTTTGGCTTTTCTTACATGTGTAAGAACAATTCTATGATCTTAAATGATGACTTACAACAAAACGTTTAGATATATTAAAATTAATTAAAAATTAAAAAAAAAAATCTATTTTACCTTTACGATGTTTTGTGAGATGAGGCCCAGAGTGTTTTTATTGCTGTTTATATTACTGTTTATGTAATAAGAACTTGATGATTATTCCAGTAATCTGATCTTTTCTAAATAGTTTTACTTTCCAAATCAGAAGTCCTTGGTCTGAAGACAAAACATACATTTAACATAAAATGAAAGGTGTTATGCGCTGAAATTATTTTATGAACAAGTTATCATTGGATAGTGATTTTACAAAATGTTTAAAGTAATCCAGCTGTAAAGTCTCATTTGACGTGACATAGTTTTTCAGAATATTATTACAGTATTATTACATCTCATTTACATTATTACTATTTTATTACCATGTTAATATTGTATAATTACTGAACTATTACATAGGTGCATCTTAAATTTACAATGCCAGCAGTATACACATGGTGGCAGTAGTGCAGCATTCATCCTGCTGCAGCCATGTGAGTGAGTCAGAGAACCAGAGGAGCCACAGACAGACAAGATTAAAAAAAAGAGCCAAACACACTGTACTGACCCCAGTCTGAGGGTCGAGGCTCATCTACGAGCCTTACGAAATGAAACACACACAATGTCTGCAGACGCATCCAGATTTGCTTCTTAGGTCTAAATGGGGAAGATCACGAGGCACAGTATCTGTAATAAAGGAGAAGCAGGGGTCTGACATGTTGCTGCAATGGAGGGCAGGCCGGTCGTCTGGTGCTTTGCTCTGACATATTTTAGGATGCCCTCTGCTCAAACCTCACTTTAAAAAGAAGAAAAACTGTAATTTAATTTTGATTGGTGCATTGGTCAAATGAAACGATTCTCGCTTGTTATCATAATTTCAAAAGTGGATACAGTTGCCAAGGAGGAGAGGCTGCTGAGGAATCATGACGTCAGATGTCACAGACAGTCAAACATGATGCACATTGTGATGCACATTTGTGTCTCATTTCTTTATTATGTTTTCACCCCATTTTGTTTGTTTGTCTGTTTGTGAACAGCCTGTAACCCACAATTTTTCATATATCGTTATGAAATGTTTACAGAGGATTCATATCCTGCTAGGCAAGAATGGATTCAGTTTTCAAGGTCACAGGAAAAACGTGAAAGTCAGAAAAAATCTTGGAAAAATCCCTATCCTTTAACACTGTATGAGTTTTCAAAAACTCATAGCTATGTCAAAAAAGATCATATTCCTTTCATATGTTAGAGCATTATGTAGGATGGTATCCTTTATCAGCTGACAAAGTTTGATCCAGATCTGATCCGGATTACAGATTTTGTAGCCATTCAAATTTAGCATTAAAAACCCCATTTAATGTATATTTTACATTATATCTTAAACAAACGTGCCCCAATCACTCTCATATTTGAAAGTGAGGTGCAGACCGATACTCCCTATCGCCTGTCAAAGTTTGATCCGAATCTGATCTTGATTGTGGATTTGGTGGACATTTGAATTTAATATTGAAAAGCCCATTTGGTGTACATTTTGCATTATATCTCAATCAAAAGTGCCTCAATCACTCTCATTTGTGACAATGAGTTGCAAACTGGCACTCTCAGTGAATAGACTAAGTCTGATCCACATCTGATCCGTATTGCAAATTTAGTGGATATTTGATCTTACCATGAAAAGCCCTTTTGATCTAGATTTTGTACAGTATTATATTATAGCTTATGAAAAGTCACTTTAAGCAAGACTTTGACCTTGAAAATGTTTCCCAAAGTAAAAAGTTGTAGAATTGGAAACTGTTGGCTGTATGAGCATGGTGCTGTAGTTTTTTTTCCTCTTGAAAGTGTTCCTCAATGAATTTCATAGACCCATCAGTGCAATGAATCTCAGTATTGAGGTAGAATCTTGTGTATTTGTGAAGCAGCTGGTAAGAGTCAAGGGTCATGACACCACAGCAAAAGTTAAAGGGATCATATTGTATTTAAGTGTTTTTACTTCCCTTCAGTGGTTGAGTATGGTTGAGATCTCATGTTAAAAAACTCAAACTCACACAATTCTGTGACTCGGCTGTGATGTGCAAAATTATTACCTAAAATGCCCCGTTTTAGAAATGTTCAAACTAGATATAATATAATGAATGGAATTAAGTTTACACAATCATGTTTATTTTATGTCATTAAAATAATTCTCAATACTTGAAGTATTTGTGTTCAGTACACTTCAAGAGTCAACTAGTTTACTGAAATTGTTTGAATTGAACCAACTCATTAGAATTAAGTGTACATTTGTGAAAAAATATATTATATATCGCTGCTCTTTTTTCCTCATCCATATTAACTATACTTGTGAGGACCCTAATGTCTGTGCAGCTCGCAACACCAACTCAGAAGCACGCCAACCACTGTATGTACATACTTTTGAGTACTGTGTACCGTGCAAAAGATTGAAGTAAACGCATGTGCAAGTGGTGCACATATGTTTGCAGTTTGTGTGTGCATGGTTCAAAGTGCTGCAGCACAGCTGGGTGAAACTACTGTGTTGTGTCCAAACTCTGCAGGTTTGAGCTAATCCTGGTTCCTGATGTTAATCAGACTGTTGGGCTTTGACATCGGGGGGTCGGTGCTGACACCTGATGGTGTGGAGGTCAAAGCTGTACATACGCGAGTGAAGCTCCTGTTGCCCTTTTCAAATGTCACAGAAGGTTCACGTCCTGAGGAGGGGAGCTCACAGATAGTATATCCTCATAATCCCCAACACTGAGCACTTCAAATCGTTTCAACTCATGTTTTGGTGTGCGTGCATGTACATTTTTGTGCACACGTGTGTGCTCGCATGTACCTCCTCCTCCTGCAGCGTGTTATCCTGTTGCATATTTAATTACTGTTCTCTGCTGTTAAAACACTTTTATCACAAAAGTCTTTTCAAGAATTTAAATGACAAAGCCACAGGTTCTGTGTTCAATGCTTCCATGGACTGGTGGTTGGAAGGGTAGAGGAAACTTGCGGCTCAGGTACTTTTGTTGGTGAGGAAAGCTGACAATGCTGTTATCTTTGCACAATCAATAGACACCTTGATTGTGGCATTTGAGAAGCTGCATGATGAATCAACACATTCTCACACCAACACCTCACATTTTGATGCAAAACCCTTGTGTCTGACCGTCAATATGTGACGAGTTGGGTAACGCCTTCTGTTAAGCCTAATCTTAACCATAACCCAAACCTGGATAAATGTTCCGTGTTGTGTGGACAGATGAAGTAGGAGTCAAGCAGATAGTGTTGGGAGCAAGAATGTGTACACTGAAAAAAGTGAAACACAGTGCACTTCATTCAAAGTACTTATTTACATTGGTCTAATGGAAAATTGTGGTTTCTAGTTAAAATCTGCTGGAATCACTTTACAAAATCATAAATATACATTGTGAGAAACTAAAAAAATTAGCTGTAACAAATTACATCGATTTTTTTTAAAGTTGATCCAAAGTAGCATTTTTTTTCAGTGTAGGAGGAATCATAGTGTCTGGGATTGCAGTTGTCCTGGATCAAGATTACCATCTACGCTTTCAATGACTTCCTGGATTTGGCCATCAGATGTGTATCTGTATGTGGTGAAACTGTTGAACTTGTATAGATCGTCACTTAGCTTGGCAGTGACATTCATGAGAGACACTTTGACAGACTTTACAGAGATATGAGGTTGCTGGACAGATGTTTGTGCCGATACCAATACCTTTGCAGGAGATCAAAGGTCCAACTCTTTACGGTATTGTTGCTTCTTGTCTTACTGTAGGGTTGTAAGACTTGGACAAAAAGTAGTGACCAAAAGGAGCAACTACACAGTAAATTTTGCAGCGTAAAATTTACTTTGCTGGGATAACATTTGGTCCCAGTCCAAATAGAGTTAAATAAACTCTTATTGGAGCAGAAACACTTGATTTGACAAGACGGTAGAGCTGATTTCACTCTATAATAGAGTGTATTTTACTCTATTTAGACTGGGACCAAATGCTATGCAATCAGAGTATATTTTACTCTGCAAAATTTACTGTAGATGCCTTTGGTACCAGGTCTCTTTGGAGGATCCTTTGGTACAGCTGGAATGCCACTGTGTGAATTAAATAGTAACATAGGGACACTCAGATGAGAAATATCACTTGCAATGTCAGCTATGACATTTTGGACATGCAACAAATCTTCCTGGGTATTAACCAGCGCATGGGTGCCTCAATGATAAGAACCTCACCAGTTGAAGAAGGTCTAAAAGATGCCTATGCTTCACCTGGTTGTGGAGAAACGGGGATGGAGTGCTTGTCTGCCTGGGTGGTTACCATCTAGGACCCAAGGTTTTTCTACAGTTTGGTGGATGCAGCACTTTGTGGCACTAGGACATGCAGCCAGATCTAACCTGACCTGAAATATAGTTGCAGAACCATTTTTTCCCCAAATGAATTTCCTCAGAAAGTAACAAAAAAGGTGAAAACCTCCAGTCTCCCATCAGCAGCCCTGTTATGTTTCTCGGGGTGACAGTAAAGAAACAGGACAGTGTTCATTACAGTGGATTTGAGAAAAATTTTTTGAGAAAAAAGAGATTTGAGAAAAAAAAATTCCTTTAGGATGGTTATTGAGGGTGATTCTACAATTTCAAATTACAACTTTTAACTAAACTTCTAGATACCTGTAATGACAGTGCTTTTGGGAAACAATACCTTATTTAGTTTAAGAATACTCATAATTCTACAGTCTTTAAAGAAATGCAACTTAGGACTCAACTTTTAGGTATCTTAGATTTTGGTGCTTTTGGCTTCATTTTAATAATACATGTAAGAACAATTCTATAATCTTAAATGATGACTTACAACAAAGCTTTTAGATATATTAAAATTAATTAAAAATTTAAATAAAAAAATTACTTTTAAGATGATTTTGTGAGATGAGTCCCAGAGTGTTTTGCTATAGAGTGTTTTTATTGCTGTTTATATTACTGTTTATGTAATAAGAACTTGATGATTATTCCAGTATTCTGATCTTTTCTAAATAGTTTTACTTTCCAAATCAGAAGTCCTTGGTGTGAATATGAAGACAAAACATACATTTAACATAAAATGTAAGGTGTTATGCACTAAAAGTATTTCATGAACATTGGATAGTGATTTTACAAAATGTTTCAAGTAATCCAGCTGTAAAGTCTCATTTGACGTGACGTAGTTTTTCAGAATATTATTACAGTATTATTACCATCTCATGTGCATTATTACTATTTTATTACCATGTTAATATTGTATAATTACTGAGCTATTACTGTAACCTTACCCCACCACTTAGGTACAAATCATTGCAAGATATAGTTGCAGAACCATTTTTCCCCTCAGAAAGTAACAAAAAAGGCAAAACCCTCCAGTCTCCCATCAGCAGCCCTGTTATGTTCCTCGGGGTGTCAATAAAGAATCAGGACAGTGTTTGACCATCACAGCCAGCACAGAACACAAAACACATGTCAAGCGTTGCGTCATAATGCTAGTGTTTATTTTTCGGCAACACATTGTTTTTGTCAGCTGGGAGTCCGCAAAGCAGACGGTAGGGCACAGCTGTAAACATGCAGTGTTTGATGTGTTTCTTCACTGTTCCTTTTATTGCTCATGTCTATTTTTCTGAGTAGGACGACTGCCATTCTCGCAGAATGTCCGTAAATATTCGTGTAATGGAGGGTTTCCAAAACTCTTCTTGAGTTCTTTACCCCACAAAAACCCATCAGGTTGACATGAAGATATCATGAGAGCAACTGTTTAGCAACTTTGAACAGAGAAACTAGACTGAAAAAAGAGAATAGTTGAACCAGCTTAAATGAATGGTTTCAGTTGGTAACATCTAAATGAATTAAGTTGTTTGAACTTAGGTTTTTAAGTTAGAGTTGATCTAATTTATTAAGTCGTAAGTAACTTATTAAGTTCAAACTATTCATTTAGATGTTACCAACTGAATTTTTTTTTTTTTTAAGTAGGTTCTTTTTTCAGTGTAGAGGGAGTTTATTGAGCCTATTGAGCACTCTCTGACTTTATGACCATAGAGTCTAAATACGCTGGACACTTCATGAAGTCACCCATATGGTTTGGTTTGAAGCTCAAGTGGGTTGGTTTTGGATGTCGTCATCTTGGCAGTGCCGACACCACCTGTCTCCTGGCCAAGCCATGAATTTTTAAAGAGGTAGCGCGTGGGCAATAATGACATGACATGGGTGGGCCAAAAGTGGCTTCAACATGCCCAGTTAATCTCAGTTGCCAAGCTAGAGAAGGCTAACGGGATAGATAACCTGTGTTGTTTGTTTTACAAGAACATGATGCTCAACTGTTTGACTTCAATCCAAAAAGCAACTTTATTTTACTGATGTCATATCACACAGCTGTGTGTGTCACCAGCTGGATGGACAGTGGATGCTGGTTTGATGGTGGATTAGGAGCAGGTGTGGATGTTAGTGAGAAAGAGACTGTTTCCACACACAAACGTAATAAATGAGAGGAGTAAACTGTTGTTTTAATTGTTTTACAAGTTACATGTCCTGCACTCTGCACTTTGAGAATGCACATAAGGTTTTACCGTCTCTGCTATGTAGGAGTGCGCTAAGCCATTTAAAATTTTACAAGTCAGCAATAAAACCTTAAAATTGGATCCTACAAGAACAGGGAGCCAGTGAAGTGAGACGATTCAGTTTCAATTTATTAAGTTTATATAGTGCCAAATCACAACAAAGCTGCCTCAAGGCGCTTCACACAATTAAGGTGTAATCTTACCAACCCCTAGAGCAAGCACACAGGCGACAATGGTGAGAAAAACTCCCTCTGATGATATTGAGAAAGAAACATCAAGCAGAACAGACTCAAAGGGGTGACCCACTGCTCAGGTCATTCTATCAAAAAAGTTTACAATACAGAACACAACACAACAACAATTGATGAGAGTCCATGCAGGTGTCCAGTCAGGAGGGGTGGAGGTTGGGGGGAGGGGGGTGGAGTTATCAAGCCACCCTTTGGATCTGTTCCTACAGTGGAGTCCGTCCCGCGTACATCACAGAAATCATCCAATCCATCCGCATCTTGGACAGAGAGAAAAAGAAAACAGAATCAGTTGGCTAGAAAAACCACACAAGTTATAATTTGTCACCATTAAGCAACAGGAAAGCAGAAGACATACTAAGGCGATTGCTGGCCAGTAATCCTAAACTTCACTAACAGACTCGGACTTTAGATAAAGTTGAGGCTGAGTCCCGCTCTGGCCAAAACTGGGGTAATACACTAAAATGTTCTGATCCCGGTTAGAACTCCAGCAGCAACAATATGAGAGTACAGCAAACCAGAAAAAAAAATTACAGTATTCAATTCTAGATGAAACAAAAACATGTGTGTGTGCGTCAGCCATGGGCAGCACAGGAAGAACCTTTGCTGTAGTTCGCAAATGAAAGAAAGCATTCATTGTAATCGCTCTAAAATATGGACTTAAAGACGGCACTGGCTCGATGATCATGAAAAGATTGAACAAGACTTCATCAGTGTGAAGAATAACACATGTATAAGATGATAATGTCAACTGATCATACACATCTACAGTATGTTTCTTGCAGGACCAGTCACCATCATCCATGATGCTCCCGAATTCGGAAGTAGGACATTATGATATTCACCTCTTAACTGAAACTAAACACTCCTCCAAGATCTGGGATGTGTTTTTAAAGATACCCAATGGGATCTGTTTGATTGGAGAAAAGCTGTATAAAAGGATGCATTTAAAAAAAGACAAACCAGATTAAAATGATGCAAAATGGGAAAGTTTTCCTATTTCTGTATCTGATGTGAGTTCAATGATTTACAGTTTTTGCGCTGATGGTAGGGGGTCGCTCAAACAAACCCAAAGGGCAGTATATCACCAGGTTTCCATGACAATGATGATGCATCGGCTTTATCACAAACCAAAACACTCTCTGAAATCTCACAAACTGCACAGTAGGTTTTTTCCATTATTAGACCACCGCAGTGCAAAATTATGAAGACAAAACTTTGAGGTTTTTCCCCAAACCCTTTGTTGTAAGGTGCGACTCAGCTTGAGTGAAATATAGTATTATAATATAATTTGTTGTATTTTTCAAGAATGAGGATGATTAAATCTCTCCTTGGATAACCAGGATTACAGTTAAATCCATGTACTTCCAACATTTAGCTGTGTTACAACATATTTGAGTTAAAAGCAAATAAGGAATATTAATTTGGAATGCAAGATTTCACCATAAAATGGAAGGTAATTACATCTCTGTTGGATTAACAGTGTCAGAATCCCCCATAGTTAAAGAGCCCTATCTTGAGTATCTACAGCAGAGGTCTCAAACTGGTTCCAGAAAGGGCCGAGAGGGTGCAAGTTTTCTGTGCAACCTCCCACTCCAGCAGATGATTTCACTGATTAACATCACTTTGAGCAGGTGGAATCAGTTAATCAGTGAAATCACCTGCTGGAGTGGGTGGTTGCACAGAAAACCTGCACCCTCTCAGCCCTTTCTGGAACCAGTTTGAGACCTCTGATCTACAGCGTATGGCTGAAAGAACATTCACTCTAAAAAGGAACTGCTGTCTCAAGAAGAAAAAAAAAAATGATGTAACAATTTGCATAGATTTTTAAGTTATTTCAACTTAGTTATTTCAAGTTTCAACTGAGTTAATGCTACAAGACTTCTCTAGTTAAGTTGAAATAGCTTTTGTTAAGTTGAAATAAATTTTAAAAAAAATCTATGCAAATCATTACAGTCTAGTGGTTAAGTGTTGGGCTTGAGTCCAGAGGATCCTCGGTTCAAGCCCCAGCCAGGCTGGAAAATCACAAAGGCTCTTAGGCAAGGTTCTTAATCTCCATGGTAACACCCTGACATCAGTGTGTGAGTGGGTGATTGTGAGGCATTATTGTAAAGCACTTTGAGTTTCTGGTTCAGATGGAAAAGCACTATACAGATGCAGTCAATTTGGGTGAAGGTCAAGGTCACTGGGGTCAAATGTCAGATCGCTGTAGCCCTTACTGCCTTCCTGACACAGAAGGAGGTAGGACACACAATGCAGACTCGCAGGCAGAGGAGTAAGGGTAATTAAAGGCTTTATCAAGAAAACAGGCAATGGTACGGTACGCAGTGAGGCAGTCAGCGGGGAGGCGGTACAGATAGACGAGAGGCAAATTCGTACTTCAGCAAACAAGCAGGGGTCAGGTTCATGGCGTGGCGGAGTTCAGAGAAAACAAGCAAGGTCAAACATATGAGGCAAACAAGACTGAAACAAGGATGCTAGGATGGGGGACAAGCTCAATAAACTGGCAGGGAAGTGAGGGACTGTGAGCGGTTAAATACTGGCAGGCTAATTTGGGGAACAAGGTGCATGTGTGGAAGAATGTTCAAGAAGGGAGGCGTGGTCAGGTGAATCCAAGAGGAGGGAGTGATCAAAGATGTAATGGGCAGGTGCAAGAGTGGGAGTGGGAGAAAAACCCAATGGAGAAAAATGTGCCCAGGGACTCACAGTGTAAAAGTGAACAGAACAAGGGAGCAAACTAAGCAATAAAGTGACAAACAAAAACAAGAATATAAAAGGCTATGGGTGAAGGATACCCAGAATACAATAAACAATAATAACACAGTAAAACAACCGACAGAAAATAAATGATGACACGCAAACAAAATCAGAGATTATAGATAATGCAGAAAACGTAATAAATGACTAAACACAGAATAAATAACAAAAAATAAAACCAGGGAATGCAATAAATGACTGAACACAAAATAAATAACAGAAAATAAAACCCATGACTAACAGAACACAAACAGAACAAGAGACACTGAAGATAAATAAGAAACAAAATCAGAGAATAACATAACATAAATCAATCAAAACGAATGGGTAAAAAGGGGAGACAGATGCTGAAAGGGGACAATTAAAAAGACATGACCTGGGCCGGGGCAAATCCTGACAAATACTAATAAAGGGAAAAATAAATCAATAAAAATGTATTTGACATGCATTTTTAGAATAAAGTTACCCCCAAATAGTTTGGTTTATTAAAAAAAATTGTAATCAGAAATCGTAATTTATCTGACTTGGTTTAACATCATACATATATGGAAACATACAAGGTCTATTAGAAAAGTATCCTACCTTTTTATTTAAAAAAAAAAACTATATGGATTTGATTCATATGTTTTTACGTCAACCAAGCTTGAACCTTCGTGCGCATGCGTGAGTTTTTTCACGCCTGTCGGTGACGTCATTCGCCTGTGAGCACGCCTTGTGGAAGGAGTGGTCCAGCCCCCTCGGTGGATTTTCATTGTCTGAGAAGTTGCTGAGAGACTGGCGCTGTGCTTCATCAAAATTTTTTCCAAAACTGTGAGGCACATCCGAGTGGACACCATTCGACAAATTAAGCTGGTTTTCGGTGAAAATTTTAACGGCTGATGAGAGATTTTGGATTGTTTCTATCGCTGTAAGGACTTCCCATGGAGCGGGACGTCGCGCAGCACTCCGAGGTGACGTCGTCATCCTGTTTCAAGCTGAAAACCTCCAAATTTAAGCTTCTGTTGACCCAGGACGTCGTGAGAGAACAGAGAACTTTCAGAAGAGGTCGGAATCAGCAGTTTATCCGGACATTCCACTGTTAAAGGAGATTTTTTTAATGAAAGACGTGCAGACGGATTGGCACGTCGGCTCGCAGCCAGCGCGGTGCGCCCGCCACAGGAAAAACACCTCAGTGTTGATAACCATTTGTAAAATCCAGGCGGCTTTTGGTGGCTTTCAGTTGAGTGAGTATCTGAGAAACTGTTTAACAGCAGGGCATGTTCCAACTTGTCCTTAAGGCTTCCAACGGAGGTGTTTTTCCTGTGGCGGGCGCGCTGCGCTGGCTGCAAGCCGTGGCGCCAATCCGTCTGCACGTCTTTCATTAAAAAAAATCTCCTTTAACAGTGGAATGTCCGGATAAACTGCTGATCCCGACCTCTTCTGAAAGTTCTCTGTTCTCTCACGACGTCCTGGGTCAACAGAGGCTTAAATTTGGAGGTTTTCAGCTTGAAACAGGATGACGACGTCGCCTTGGAGCGCTGCACGACGTCCCGCTCCGTGGGAAGTCCTTACAGCGATAGAAACAATCCAAAATCTCTCATCAGCCGTTAAAATTTTCACCGAAAACCATCTTAATTTGTCGAATGGTGTCCACTCGGATGTGCCTCACAGTTTTGGAAAAAATTTTGATGAAGCACAGCGCCAGTCTCTCAGCAACTTCTCAGACAAAGGAATTCCGACGAGGGGGCTGGACCACTCCCCCCACAAGGCATGCTCACAGGCGAATGACGTCACCGACAGGCGTGAAAAAACTCTCGCATGCCCACGAGGGTTCAAGCTTGGCTGATATAATCACACGTGATTCAAATCCATATGGTTTTTTAAAAAAATAATAAGGTCGGATACTTTTCTAATAGACCTTGTATGTGTGTTGTGTGTTGTTCCTGTTGTGGCTTGCCTCTACTGGTGGTTGGCTCTCACTGCGGTATTGTATCACTTCCTGTTCCGGAGCACAGCGGTGTTTTTCTGTATCTGTTAGCTGTTTAATCTGCACAGTTAGATTGATCTAGTTATCTAGATTACGATTTGTTTCCCAGTGTAATCTTTACGTGCCTTAACTAAAGCACTCCTTCTGCTGAATCACCTCTAAATTATTTACACATTATTCACTTTGCGTGTTTTTAGGAATCCGCTAGCTTAGCGTAGCTACTAGCTCTTAGCCGATTTAGCATGGCGGCTTCTCCTGTCTCTCCCGCACTTTTCTGCTCTGGGTGTGAAATGTTTAGTTATTCCTCGGCCTCCTTTAGCAGTAACGGTACTTGTAATAAGTGTAGCTTATTCGTAGCTTTGGAGGCCAGGCTGGGCGAATTGGAGACTCGGCTCCGCACCGTGGAAAATTCAACAGTTAGCCAGGCCCCTGTAGTCGGTGCGGACCAAGGTAGCTTAGCCGCCGTTAGTTCCCCCCTGGCAGATCCCGAGCAGCCGGGAAAGCAGGCTGACTGGGTGACTGTGAGGAGGAAGCGTAGCCCTAAACAGAAGCCCCGTGTACACCGCCAACCCGTTCACATCTCTAACCGTTTTTCCCCACTCGACGACACACCCGCCGAGGATCAAACTCTGGTTATTGGCGACTCTGTTTTGAGAAATGTGAAGTTAGCGACACCAGCAACCATAGTCAATTGTCTTCCGGGGGCCAGAGCAGGCGACATTGAAGGAAATTTGAAACTGCTGGCTAAGGCTAAGCGTAAATTTGGTAAGATTGTAATTCACGTCGGCAGTAATGACACCCGGTTACGCCAATCGGAGGTCACTAAAATTAACATTAAATCGGTGTGTAACTTTGCAAAAACAATGTCGGACTCTGTAGTTTTCTCTGGGCCCCTCCCCAATCGGACCGGGAGTGACATGTTTAGCCGCATGTTCTCCTTGAATTGCTGGCTGTCTGAGTGGTGTCCAAAAAATGAGGTGGGCTTCATAGATAATTGGCAAAGCTTCTGGGGAAAACCTGGTCTTGTTAGGAGAGACGGCATCCATCCCACTTTGGATGGAGCAGCTCTCATTTCTAGAAATCTGGCCAATTTTCTTAAATCCTCCAAACCGTGACTATCCAGGGTTGGGACCAGGAAGCAGAGTTGTAGTCTTACACACCTCTCTGCAGCTTCTCTCCCCCTGCCATCCCCTCATTACCCCATCCCCGTAGAGACGGTGCCTGCTCCCAGACTACCAATAACCAGCAAAAATCTATTTAAGCATAAAAATTCAAAAAGAAAAAATAATATAGCACCTTCAACTGCACCACAGACTAAAACAGTTAAATGTGGTCTATTAAACATTAGGTCTCTCTCTTCTAAGTCCCTGTTGGTAAATGATATAATAATTGATCAACATATTGATTTATTCTGCCTAACAGAAACCTGGTTACAGCAGGATGAATATGTTAGTTTAAATGAGTCAACACCCCCGAGTCACACTAACTGTCAGAATGCTCGTAGCACGGGCCGGGGCGGAGGATTAGCAGCAATCTTCCATTCCAGCTTATTAATTAATCAAAAACCCAGACAGAGCTTTAATTCATTTGAAAGCTTGTCTCTTAGTCTTGTCCATCCAAATTGGAAGTCCCAAAAACCAGTTTTATTTGTTATTATCTATCGTCCACCTGGTCGTTACTGTGAGTTTCTCTGTGAATTTTCAGACCTTTTGTCTGACTTAGTGCTTAGCTCAGATAAGATAATTATAGTGGGCGATTTTAACATCCACACAGATGCTGAGAATGACAGCCTCAACACTGCATTTAATCTATTATTAGACTCTATTGGCTTTGCTCAAAAAGTAAATGAGTCCACCCACCACTTTAATCATATCTTAGATCTTGTTCTGACTTATGGCATGGAAATAGAAGACTTAACAGTATTCCCTGAAAACTCCCTTCTGTCTGATCATTTCTTAATAACATTTACATTTACTCTGATGGACTACCCAGCAGTAGGGAATAAGTTTCATTACACTAGAAGTCTTTCAGAAAGCGCTGTAACTAGGTTTAAGGATATGATTCCTTCTTGATGTTCTCTAATGCCATATAACAACACAGTCCAGAGTAGCTACCTAAACTCTGTAAGGGAGATAGAGTATCTCGTCAATAGTTTTACATCCTCATTGAAGACAACTTTGGATGCTGTAGCTCCTCTGAAAAAGAGAGCTTTAAATCAGAAGTGTCTGACTCCGTGGTATAACTCACAAACTCGTAGCTTAAAGCAGATAACCTGTAAGTTGGAGAGGAAATGGCGTCTCACTAATTTAGAAGATCTTCACTTAGCCTGGAAAAAGAGTCTGTTGCTCTATAAAAAAGCCCTCCGTAAAGCTAGGACATCTTTCTACTCATCACTAATTGAAGAAAATAAGAACAACCCCAGGTTTCTTTTCAGCACTGTAGCCAGGCTGACAAAGAGTCAGAGCTCTATTGAGCTGAGTATTCCATTAACTTTAACTAGTAATGACTTCATGACTTTCTTTGCTAACAAAATTTTAACTATTAGAGAAAAAAATACTCATAACCATCCCAAAGACGTATCGTTATCTTTGGCTGCTTTCAGTGATGCCGGTATTTGGTTAGACTCTTTCTCTCCGATTGTTCTGTCTGAGTTATTTTCATTAGTTACTTCATCCAAACCATCAACATGTTTATTAGACCCCATTCCTACCAGGCTGCTCAAGGAAGCCCTACCATTATTTAATGCTTCGATCTTAAATATGATCAATCTATCTGTGTTAGTTGGCTATGTACTACAGGCTTTTAAGGTGGCAGTAATTAAACCATTACTTAAAAAGCCATCACTTGACCCAGCTATCTTAGCTAATTATAGGCCAATCTCCAACCTTCCTTTTCTCTCAAAAATTCTTGAAAGGGTAGTTGTAAAACAGCTAACTGATCATCTGCAGAGGAATGGTCTATTTGAAGAGTTTCAGTCAGGTTTTAGAATTCATCATAGTACAGAAACAGCATTAGTGAAGGTTACAAATGATCTTCTTATGGCCTCGGACAGTGGACTCATCTCTGTGCTTGTTCTGTTAGACCTCAGTGCTGCTTTTGATACTGTTGACCATAAAATTTTATTACAGAGATTAGAGCATGCCATAGGTATTAAAGGCACTGCGCTGCGGTGGTTTGAATCATATTTGTCTAATAGATTACAATTTGTTCATGTAAATGGGGAATCTTCTTCACAGACTAAAGTTAATTATGGAGTTCCACAAGGTTCTGTGCTAGGACCAATTTTTATTCACTTTATATATGCTTCCCTTAGGCAGTATTATTAGACGGTATTGCTTAAATTTTCATTGTTACGCAGATGATACCCAGCTTTATCTATCCATGAAGCCAGAGGACACACACCAATTAGCTAAACTGCAGGATTGTCTTACAGACATAAAGACATGGATGACCTCTAATTTCCTGCTTTTAAACTCAGATAAAACTGAAGTTATTGTACTTGGCCCCACAAATCTTAGAAACATGGTGTCTAACCAGATCCTTACTCTGGATGGCATTACCCTGACCTCTAGTAATACTGTGAGAAATCTTGGAGTCATTTTTGATCAGGATATGTCATTCAAAGCGCATATTAAACAAATATGTAGGACTGCTTTTTTGCATTTACGCAATATCTCTAAAATCAGAAAGGTCTTGTCTCAGAGTGATGCTGAAAAACTAATTCATGCATTTATTTCCTCTAGGCTGGACTATTGTAATTCATTATTATCAGGTTGTCCTAAAAGTTCCCTAAAAAGCCTTCAGTTAATTCAAAATGCTGCAGCTAGAGTACTGACGGGGACTAGAAGGAGAGAGCATATCTAACCCATATTGGCCTCTCTTCATTGGCTTCCTGTTAATTCTAGAATAGAATTTAAAATTCTTCTTCTTACTTATAAGGTTTTGAATAATCAGGTCCCATCTTATCTTAGGGACCTCGTAGTACCATATCACCCCAATAGAGCGCTTCGCTCTCAGACTGCAGGCTTACTTGTAGTTCCTAGGGTTTGTAAGAGTAGAATGGGAGGCAGAGCCTTCAGCTTTCAGGCTCCTCTCCTGTGGAACCAGCTCCCAATTCAGATCAGGGAGACAGACACCCTCTCTACTTTTAAGATTAGGCTTAAAACTTTCCTTTTTGCTAAAGCTTATAGTTAGGGCTGGATCAGGTGACCCTGAACCATCCCTTAGTTATGCTGCTATAGACGTAGACTGCTGGGGGGTTCCCATGATGCACTGTTTCTTTCTCTTTTTGCTCTGTATGCACCACTCTGCATTTAATCATTAGTGATCGATCTCTGCTGCCCTCCACAGCATGTGTTTTTCCTGGTTCTCTCCCTCAGCCCCAACCAGTCCCAGCAGAAGACTGCCCCTCCCTGAGCCTGGTTCTGCTGGAGGTTTCTTCCTGTTAAAAGGGAGTTTTTCCTTCCCACTGTAGCCAAGTGCTTGCTCACAGGGGGTCGTTTTGACCATTGGGGTTTTACATAATTATTGTATGGCCTTGCCTTACAATATAAAGCGCCTTGGGGCAACTGTTTGTTGTGATTTGGCGCTATATAAAAAAATTGATTGATTGATTGATTGATTGATCCAATTTGTGATTAAAGCTTTGGGCTGGCCACACAAACTTTTTACATTTCAAAGTGTGTTCTTAATTTGTGGAATGGTGGTCCTCTGCCATTCCAAATGTCAACTCAAATGTATGTTTCCAGCTTGGAAAAATGTCGTCACAGCTGCATTGTTCTAATTACACTATTCATCTGATTTAATGAAACAAATAAAGTCTCAACTGTCTTCCAACTTTGTGGTCTGGGCCAGCTCTGTTTTTGTGTGTGTGAGAATTTTTCTTCCGTTTTGGATCAACGGTTGAAGCTTTCCTGTGCGACCAACTGGACTCTGTGGTAACAGATGTCGTGGGAACACCGAGGTTATTCATTTGTGCATGTGTTTGTGTGCTCAATTTATTCAGGAATTCCCCTGATATCAGCTGGCATGCACTTCTTTCCCAGCCCCCTCACCATCCTCTTCCTGCTCACAAGTGCTTCCCAGAAGAAAAAGGAAAACAACTGAATTATAAAGTTAAATCTGACGCAGTACGTCACATATTGTCCAGTCAGTTTCACTCATGATTCAAACCACACAGCTGAATAAAGTTAAATGAAAGACATCCCTTCTGTAATGACCAGTCCAGTGGGCAACAGTCTTACAATGGGAGGCAGCACAGGGTTATCCCAAAAATAGGTAATAGCTCAGTTCTCACACCAAGTGAACAAAACCAAGGCATCAGGAAAAATTCTGGAACACGGAATGATGGCAAAAGTCTGTAACAAAGATGCAAAAACACTGGAAAAAGCACTGGGAAATATAATGCGAGAGAGCAGGATGAACCTATACAATCTGGCAATGAGGGAATGCTCACAAATGAGCAACTAAGCAATGAAATGTGGAAATTCAGAGATGCATGAAACACGAAGGCCAGAAACAGGAAGCTAAGCTATACAATGTGGAAGAAACAGGGGAGAATTAGCTAGATAACACAGACAATAATCGCAACACACGGAGAATAGTAGTAACACATGCAGAATAATAATGTGTGTGGGCATTTGCCCCTGTCCACTGCCAGAAAAGCAGTGCACCAGACCCTCTACAGATTCCCTGCAGGTGGTGAGGCCACATTGGCCTGCATCTCGGCATTACATCTGACCTATTTCAGTTTAAGTTTAGGTATCTCAGGGTCTTGTTTGTGAGTGGGGGCAAGTTGGAGCGTGAAATCAATTGATGGATTGGGGCGACTTCTGAAATCTTACAGATGCTGTTCTGGACCATTGTGGTGAAGAAGGAGCTGAACCAGAAGGTGAGGCTCTCAATTCACCAGTGGTTTTACACTCCTATCCTCACCAGTGGTCATGAGCTTTGGGTAATGAATGAAAGAATAAGATCGTGGATACAAGCAGCAGAAATGAGATTCCGCTGTTGGGTATCTGGGCTTACACTCCAGGACAGGGTGAGAAGCTCAACTGTCTGGGAGAGACTTGGAGTACAGCCGCTGCTTCTTTGCTTCGAAAGGAGCAAGTTGCCGTGGTTTGGACACCTGGGGCCTCATGTAAAAAGACTTGTGTGGATTTCCTACTGAAACATGTTGTACGCTAAAACCCAGAAAATATCCAGATGTATCAAAGTGTGCGTACCCATGGATCCAAGCACGTTCTGTTTGTACATCCCACTGAACATGGAATTGAGTGCACATGCAGACATACCAAGGTCGTCCCTTTCCACACCCCTATTTAAATATGTAAATAGGCCTTTGGAGCAGAGATTCCCTCTCTGTAAGATCAGTCAACATGAACACAGAAATTATATTGTGTGAGCTACACATGACTGGAAATGACATGGACACACACAGGGATAGTTTATTTGGTCCCCTGTCAAATGGAATAAATATCAAACAGGAAAAATGTTAGTGGGAGTGTTTGTCTGTGTGTGTGTGTGTGTGTGTATGTGAGGCCATAAATGCTGTGAGTTCAGAGCAGCACACACACTGAAGATAAAAAGTGAGATGCGCTGCGGCTGACAATGTGTGACATTCACAACATTACATGAGTTTATTGACAAATACTGAATACGAGGAGACAATCGGGGCCTGTTAAGAAGCGCTGCAGTTTAGGGCCCTATCCCACTGGCGTTTAGAAGGATTTGCGTATGGATTGCACACAAAATTAGCCCATATTCGCCAAACATCTGCAATATCCGTGTAACATGCCTGTATGTGTCGGCCGTCATCTGAACACACCCGTGATCATCTGCAGAGGCACGCATGTCTGCAGCCAGGATTTTTGAGCTGTTCAAAAATCTGAATGCGGATGACATCCGCCTTACATACTCCATATATACTCAATTCATACACAATACATACTCACTCTATGCGCTGTATATCTGCCGTTAACTGCTGATATCCGCAACTGATGGGGATTTGCAGCTTGACAGCGGACCGGGACAGTGTGTAAAACAGATATATTGCGTGCCCATCATGTCCACATCACAAACTAAAATATATTGTAGCGAATGCATACAAATTGCCCATTAATAAAGCGTTTTTATTACATCTGCTTTGCAGCTGATTTGCGGACAATCTGTGAATGCATAACAAACATGTCATGTAAACCCAAAGTACTATATGTGACAGAAAGCGACATACCTGCCAGTCAGTGCCGGTCTGGCTGTGTAAATCCACAAAGACGTAGCTGCTGCAATCCAGGACTTTTATTTAACACCAACAAAAGGAAGAGTTGCTGTTTAGCCACAACTCATTCAAAAAAAAAAAAACACTGTCTCACACCCCGAGCAGCTTCCCCCCTCCCGCTCCCCAAACTCATGAACAGTTAACCCTCGCACGACAACACTCTGTTATCAACTTGTCCAAGTCCAGCAAATGCTCCAGAGGCTGTATTGTTGGTGTGAATAGTGATGCCGAAAGGAGCGAGTGCGCTTCTTTTATGACTGCAATGCAGATGCCGTGCACGTGCAACACGTGCGCTATGCATTCATAGTACACCCGTAATACTGCCGTGATAATCTCAATGTGTCGGATCAGTTTCCTCACTACATGCGCTATATAACAGTGATTGTTCATCATATATTCACTATATATTATTAATATATCCTTAATTCATACTGGGACATTTGTCATTTTTGGCCATTTTTGTTGCGGATGACAATGAACGCCCGCAATTTGTGTACTCAATTCATGCACAATTAATCCTCTCCCCAGTGGGACCGGGCCCTTAGTTTCACCATCAAGAAAAAGAAAACACATTAATAATAATAACAAAAAACATATTTAAATGCATACATGCACAAATGGGCCCGTGCTGGATTTTGTTTGGAACAATTACATGAATAAAACTATTTAACCACCAAGCAGCTGCCCATCATGCACAGTGCCAGCCTACCTGTTCCCACTCCAGCTGAATGCATTTGCGCATCACATATGATTTGAACATTGATGGAATGTAAATTTTTCCCGTTAACAAAAACAAATTCATCATGTGATTGCGTCTTCATAGCAATATGTGTGCAGTCAATAGCTCTGATCACATTACAGAAACTGGCTCTCGCTGCAAATTGATTAATGCTGGAATGTGATGGACCTGGATGACATTCAGATGATTGCATTCCACACAGCTGGCATGGCTCAGCTCAAGGTTGACAGGCACACTCCTGACTGATCAGCCAGCTCCTGCTGGAATGCCCCTGTTGCCAGGACACCCAGTGTGATCATCACCTGTGTGGGCACAGACAACCCTGGCTCCTAGCCATATTGTGCTCTGGGCTGAACACAGTCCTGTGTGCAACTCCAGCAACAGTGGCCTTGGTAATCAAAATCAGCTTCTGAGCCAGTTATCATCATGTGCAAACAAATCCTCCCTGAATACACGCTCACATTGGATTGCACCATAAATGTCTTCTAACAACTCTAATGCAGCCATTGTTAGTGCCATTTTACGCATCACTTTGCACATACTTTTATATCCACCCACATAATTGCAAACACATGGGTGTGCTAATTGTTCAAAAGTGCACATCATTCTGATAATTTCTTGTTTTCACACTATAAATGGTTCCCAGCATCAACTCTCTGTGTCTGCAGTGGAACAATAGCTGTAGAAATGTGCATACGCCAGTCAGGATTTTTGCATGGTGCACCGCACTTTTCCACAGTCATTTCACTTTTGATACATCTAAACGTTAACGTGGAGAAGGATGCACGCCATGTTTTTGTGTGTACACAGCCTTTGGAGGATGCTCCCTGGTTGTTCCCATAGGGAGGTCTTCCAGGCATAGCCAGGCCCCAGGGAAGACCTAGGATACGGTGGAGAGATTATATTTCCCAGCTGGCTTGGAAACACCTTGGGATCTCCTGAAAAGAGTTACAGGACTTGGCCATGGATAGGGAAGTGTGGGATGAGCTGCTTCCTTTGCTGCCACTGTGACCCAGACCCAGATAAGTGGAAATAAATGAATGAATGGAGAATAATATGTACCAGAGAGAGGATAATGTGGAGATCAAACACAAAAACGTGACCCATGATACCTTGGAAACCACCACCAACAGCATTATAAAACTGGACAAAAACTTGACCCATGAATTTTGTTAAAAATGTATGTGTGTGTCCATCTACACCCATGTTTGGTTCAGTATAAATCAACATGTCCACACCTGTTGAATTTTGCATGCTGGGTGGTGGATGCACTTTCTGGATTAAGCCTCTGGATGGATGGTGGTCTTAATGACATGGGGTTTGGAGCACTGTTTGTGTGCAGGTCTGAAGTACACACACACACACACACACACACACACACACACACACACACACACACACACACACACACACACACACACACACACACACAGTGATGCACTCTGGCACATCACATTACAATGGAACCAAACAGGAAAAAGAAAGCAAACACTAACAGAAAAATACAAACTTCACCTGAATGCTTCACCTCAGGGACCTTTGGCAGCTGCTCCCATAAGTATGTACTCAAGCTGTTTCCTCCAAAAAGGAGGACCCCACCCTCACATCATCAACAACAACAACAACAACAACAACCCTTCTCACTTGATCCCACCACTGAATTGCAATACACCAGGTTCCAGGACATGAAACTATGTGCTTTAGACAATCAAGATAGGGCCCAATATGTTCCCACCGGCTGCACACAATGTCCTGCGATTGGACAGTATCATGAATCCATTCCCCACCCAGAGAGGGTGTGGCTCCACTCTACTTTCTACTTTGCAGACTGTTTTCAAATGACACTTGGTTTTTGAATTCATTCTGACTTTTCTAACTTTTGTTTTGTACAAGTGGTGGGAAATGGAGGCACAGCATCCATCTGTACGGTGACATGCATGACTCATTGTTTTTTTATGCTGTTTATTTCAAATAAAATGTGTGCATCACTGATTTTATGCAATCCCCAGTATTTAAGTCAGCAGGGCAGTCATGGTGTGTGCTCTGACACCATCAAAGTGTCTGAAGTGGGTGTTCTGGCCTAGAATGACATATGTGGAGGTTGGGGGACCTTTTTCCATTTTGGCAGAGCTTTAGTCATCATGAGGCAGTTATTGCTTCTGTCCAGTTTTTCTTCTGCCTTCCACATTGTCCTTCATTTCTCATTTCTCATTTCTGCAGCTTCTGTAGCTGCGAACCTTCTCAATAAGCAGCAGGAACAACTCCGTTATAGACGTTTCTATATGTTTCCTCTGTGTGTCTGTGGTTGTGTGTGTGTGTGTGTGTGTGAATGAAGCTGCAGTGACACACAAATACAAACACATTTCACGTGAAAATCACAGAAGAACATGCAATATGTGCATCAACACTATCATATTCTGCTTACAATCTTACACTTTTGTTGCCTTTGTTAAAATGCTCGTCTTTTTGGCCCTTTGTCTTTTTTTGTCCATTAACTAAATTACCCAATAACTATTCAGCCATTTTGTTGAAGATCCCAATTAAATGTTGGTGATGTTGGCGATGATGCAGATCCGGATGCATGTTGAGGAGCTAATTATCGCTTCCTTTAACACTGTAAATTGGAGCACAGTGGGTTTTTTTCCCCTCCTCTTCAAACTGAACCAATAATGCACATTTCACATACCTGATTGCTCACTGCAAATGCAATTTGGTCGACATCTAGATCTGGCATGCTGCTTGTGTTTGTGAAATGTGCTGTATGGACTTCAAATGCAGTTCCATTACATTGATCTACACAATGGAAAATTGCACAAGCTGTTATGATATGTGTTTGATCAAAAGGCGAGAAATCTGACATGCCTAAATTTATAGCATGTATTATTTTATATTGCAACTTGCTGTCAAACCGTGTGGTTGGGCCTGGGTTGGGGGGTTGCCGGGGGGTCGGGGGGTATATTGGCTCCAGGAAGCCATTGGCCTCAGTTTTCTGAGAAGCACAGGGCTTCGTGTTTGTACACTATTTTCTAAAATCCAGAATAATAACCCTATAATGCCATTTTATCCCTGCACCTACACAATGCTGTCAACACCAAATCCCCCATATTTGCCAATCAAGCTAAGGCTAACAGGCTAACTTTGTAGCAGGTGTTTGATAAACACACATTTTTGTGGACTGGGTGGTAGTTTTCATCACAGGTGGAAGCGATGGTGATGTTAATGTTAATGGCAAAACAAATAAACAAGCCAAGAATTAAGTTTATTGTAGTTCTAAATATTATTAAGGTGTTTTTACTCACTTTGTTTTTGTCTCTCCCACAACTTTTTTCCAAAACTTTATTTCAACAAATACATTACCAGTAAACAATCAAAGGGCAAGACCAAAATAACATTCACAGTATTATCATTATAAATAGAAACAGATAGAAAAAAAAGTACAATAACAGAAGTCAAAGCATTCTTCAACATTAACTAAAAAAACCCTTATAGATCGTGACAGTTTTATGACATTTGGGAGAGTCTACAAGCTTAATACTGCTTATATACTCAACAAAAATATAAACGCAACACTTTTGGTTTTGCTCCCATTTTGTATGAGATGAACTCAAAGATCTAAAACTTTTTCCACATACACAATATCACCATTTCCCTCAAATATTGTTCACAAACCAGTCTAAATCTGCGATAGTGAGCACTTCTCCTTTGCTGAAATAATCCATCCCACCTCACAGGTGTGCCATACCAAGATGCTGATTAGACACCATGATTAGTGCACAGGTGTGCCTTAGACTGCCCACAATAAAAGGCCACTCTGAAAGGTGCAGTTTTGTTTTATTGGGGGGGATACCAGTCAGTATCTGGTGTGACCACCATTTGCCTCATGCAGTGCAACACATCTCCTTCGCATCATCCGTGAAGAGAACACCTCTCCAATGTGCCAAACGCCAGCGAATGTGAGCATTTGCCCACTCAAGTCGGTTACGACGACGAACTGGAGTCAGGTCGAGACACCGATGAGGACGCCGAGCATGCAGATGAGCTTCCCTGAGACGGTTTCTGACAGTTTGTGCAGAAATTCTTTGGTTATGCAAACCGATTGTTTCAGCAGCTGTCCGAGTGGCTGGTCTCAGACGATCTTGGAGGTGAACATGCTGGATGTGGAGGTCCTGGGCTGGTGTGGTTACACGTGGTCTGCGGTTGTGAGGCTGGTTGGATGTACTGCCAAATTCTCTGAAACGACTTTGGAGATGGCTTATGGTAGAGAAATGAACATTCAATACACGAGCAACAGCTCTGGTTGACATTCCTGCTGTCAGCATGCCAATTGCACGCTCCCTCAAATCTTGCAACATCTGTGGCATTGTGCTGTGTGATAAAACTGCACCTTTCAGAGTGGCCTTTTATTGTGGGCAGTCTAAGGCACACCTGTGCACTAATCATGGTGTCTAATCAGCATCTTGGTATGGCACACCTGTGAGGTGGGATGGATTATCTCAGCAAAGGAGAAGTGCTCACTATGACAGATTTCGACTGGTTTGTGAACAATATTTGAGGGAAATGGTGATATTGTGTATGTGGAAAAAGTTTTAGATCTTTGAGTTCATCTCATACAAAATGGGAGCAAAACCAAAAGTGTTGCGTTTATATTTTTGTTGAGTGTATATTGTTCAAATTCAGCCAGAAATCCATTAATTAATTTTCAATACTCTGTATTTATGAATATGGAATTTACCAAACAATATTAAAAGGTTGATAATGTAAATGGTCTCTCCCACATTTTTCCCCTACAACATCTGTTACATCATACTATGCAAATAATATGCAAATTAGATGATGTCATTATTTCATAATTTCTAGCGACTTTTAGGACAGCCAATACCTACTTTTCTTAACCCTCTGCGATCTGAGGGCATTTTTTGGACAGTTCACTCGCCTGGCATAAATGTTTTATTATTGCTGTTAACAGCTCTCCCTGCATCCCACAATCAAGTTTTATGTCTCTTTTTTGTCAAGACAACCTGTTCTTTCATAATATATATGCTTTTGTTGTGTTTTATAAGTGTAATAAAGGTTTACAATCAAAAATAAAGTAAAAAGTAAAGCGGAAAATAATTTTCGACACACATTTGTTCAAAACACACAGCAAACTATAATAAACAACTGTTTTGACACTTTATAAAGGTAATTTGAGGTCTTGTGTGAAAGACTGTACAACAAAAAAGTTCAAACAATAAACACAAATGCACATTTTAAACAATATATACAAAATGGTCTATGCGTTTATGCTCCAGTCTGAGGAGCGCCACCTCTCCCTCACCTCATTGATATGGTAAACAGTGCTTTATGCCAGAGGGAGAGAGCCACAGAGTTATCCAGTAACATTCAAATGCAAACTAGTGAAGCAATCCTGATAGTTACACACTCTTTGTTTGAGCATGTGAGATTGTCATGCAAGGCTCTCCGTCTGCTTTCACTTTCGCTGTATGTAATGGCACAGGGCGCATTGGAGGAGTTAGAGGGCTATTCAAATGGACCAACTAGTAAGATATCACTCCTGAAAATGATCTTTGGCTTTTCACGTGAGGAAAATCTGCCCTATGATTGGATTTTGGAAAACCATGTGACAGTAAACCAATTCCAATTGGACGCTCACATTGTGCACGTCATCACACAGCTTCTATGAGGAGTACAAGATGGCCGATGGTGGATTGAAAGTCCACAGAGTTAACTTTTCAGCAAAAAAATGGTAAGTTTCTATCTATATCATTAAAAAGTTATTTAGAATTTAGTAAAGCTTGGTCCCAGCCATCGTATACGACGGCGTCGGCCCCAGAGGGTTAATGAGGAGTTGGCAACACTGGACATGTCGAATTTAGTGTTAACAGTGCAAACAATTAAATAACCTTTCAGTCAATGTAAATAGTTGAGCTCAGACTTCTTAGACGGTCTGTTCGTACAATTATCCACACAGGAAGCCATATTACCTCAGATATTTGTAGTAAACTGCTCAGACAGGACAAATACAGTTGAACTAGTAGCTGTGGATGAGACCATGTTTGTTAGCAATGAGTGGGTGGCCGCTCTGATCCAGCAAACTGGCTGAATGTCAAAAATATTCGCTCACGCAACTGAGCCTCTAATTATTCATAACTTACAGTTATGAGGGAAACAAGCTGTTGACACCTGCCTGTAAACATGTTTATGTCTGCTGTCAAGTTAGATATTTTAACATGAGGTTCTATGGGGACTGACTCGCCTCAGAAGCCACCCCCAAGAAGCCAGTTGAGGAACTGCAAGATTTGGCACTTCAGTGTTGGCTTCATTTTTCAGCACCGGAGGTTGCTGCTTGGTTTCTACCTTTCTATAAAGGGGAGATAAATATGACTGTTCATGAATTCCTATTATTTCAATGTTGCAGTTTTATTTTATTTATTGGCTATGTCATCTTACCTGCTGTCACCTGTGAGATGTTTATTAAAGCTAATGATACTAAAATCTAATTCCTTCATGTCTCTCTTCACAGGTTGCTGCATATTTTTCCTCTCCTACAAACAGCACCTCCAAATGTTGCCTTCATCACTCTGCTTTTTTTTTTTCTCGTTCTTTCTCTCATCTCCAGCTCAGTCTCCCTGGCTTGGGCTCGGCGTGTGGTGCAGGCAGCAACAATATCACAGCTGTGGGGATTATTAGTCTCTCTGGAGGGCCATGCTGGTAAACAAGTCATGCCACTGTCTGAGAAAGGCGTAAAAGCAACTGTGAGACACGGTGCAGAAAAAGGGTGCAGCAGCAGGAACCCATTAATTAGAAAGCTACACAGATAAATATTAAAGCATCGCCTCACACCCAAATTGGCATTAAAAAAACTCATGCAAGACAACTTTGATGAAAGTATTTGTGTGTTGCAATTGTCATAAAGAACTCAGCAGCCCCCCAAAAGAGGAAATAGTGCAGTTGGTATATTTTCTCACTCACTGGCTATCCTGGTGATAACTGTATTTATGACTGAGCTGGACATAAGAGGATTTTGCCGAAGTGGTTTATTTAGCAATATTTTTATGATGTGCTGCATTGAGATTACACAGCTGAGTTGACACCTGGAGCTGAAAGGAACTGTGTCCTTTTAAGCTACATAGGATTTTCTTCAGAAGAAGATGTGAAATTTCAGCTCCAGTTTGCCCAGAAGGCACACTGGGAGACTCGAGCCTAGAACTCATCTGTTTCCTTTTGACAAAAAAAAAAAAAAAATCCTTCTCTGTTCCGCTCCATGAAGAAGCTGCGTCACAGGTGGTGCAACAGAAAAAAGTTGCACTCTGCACAGTTTCTTAAATCATATCCAAAAAAACCTAAAATTCCTTTTAGAGTTGTTATTAATCCCTTGGTGGCTTCCCTCACCAGTCTCCTTCTTGCAAGTCCACTCAGTTTCTGAGAAATGCAGTGTAGTGTATGTTCTCCCAGAAGACTCAGATCTTGAAGCAGTCACTCAGAACTGCTGAACTAATAAATGGAGTAGGCGTTTCCCATCAGTCATCAGCTCTCAACAAATAGGAACCGCTCACATTCCTGAAAACATCAATGATCTCACTCATCTGTCGCTGTTTACAGATCACCGACAAGACTTCCCCTCCTCCACCCCACCACCACCAGTTAGTCCCTGTCCTCTGTGGGTAGGCTGCTCCCCCGCCATTTCCTTCAGCAGGACATGAGATCATCTCAACTCTACTCTCTGCCTTGATGGGGACAGCACCAAATCTACTCCACCTTAGACTATAGCTTTCTGTACATCATCTTGTTGCATTAAAACTACAAACTTTACCTCCTGAGGCTTTCTGGTAGAACTGTCTAATCCAGACAGATTTACCACAATGTAACACACACTGACTGCATTTTTAATCATTGATATAAATTCAGTCATTGCATCATGTATCATCTCTTAAGTTGTCTAAGGAAACTGGGTGTGAACGTGATTATTTAAATTCATCAAAAGGTCTCAGTGATGTCACATGTACACATTATGTCTGTATTTTTAAATTTAAATATATGATGGCATTTATTTTTTGTTTTTATTGTTGCTGTTCAGTAATTTTAAACATTTGATTTAATATTTACCCTAGGATGCATGGCACTAGAAGTGGGTGGACTCAACATGCAGACTCCCAGACCAGGAGCTGGGGTGAAAGAATTTGTAATCTTTAATTCAGGCCAAAGTACAGCACACAGGTAATCAGTCAGCGGCACAACGGTACAAGGCATAGACACAGTCAAAAACAAGCAGGGTCCAAAGGCACGAGCAAACACAGTTATCAGGGCTGAGGCAAAAAGGGCACGGTCAAAAATAGAGGTGGATAGAGAAACAACGCAAGACTAAACAGGATTGAATCAAGTGCTGGTCATTGTACAGAGACAACAAACTGGGAAAGGAGTGGTGGCTGGGAACGGTTTAAATAAGCAGCTGGTGATCAGGAAACAAGAAACACTTGTGGGAGAAAATTCTAGAAAAGGGTTGTGACCAGAGGATAAAGACAGTGCAAGGTGCAAGATAGTGAGGAAGGGAGTACACAAAGTGGAGTGATGAAAGACACAAAGACACGTGAGCAAGTGCAAGAGTGTGAGTGGATGAAAACACTAAGCAGACTGAATCAAAGTGAGAGACAAAGACACGAGAGAGAAGCGTGGGGAGAAAACACAATCAGATTGGATAAAGAAAAATAAGACTAAAGATAAATCACAAACTGAAGGCAGAACAAAATACTAATATGAAAAGGAACAAACTAAGGATAAACATACGAACGGAAAAGTGAGTCATCAGAAAATAAATGCTAAAACGGATCTAGGATGGAACTGACTGTGACTAAAATATACAATTAAAGATAACCAGGTGGCAAAACAAGCTGTAAGCAAACAGAGACTAAAGGTTAACAGAAAACAAAACCAGAGACTTCAGTATAACAGATAATTTCACATATAAAAAAGAACAAAATAAATAAGTGATTAAACTAATGATAACACAATGAAAACACAGACTGGCTACAGAATAAAAAGTAATAAAGATACAAAGTGGCAACGCAAAACAAGACAGAGAATAAATGAAGAACCAAGAACAAAACTAGGCACAAAAGTAAGATGCACAGAAAGAGAATGAACACCTGACAAAAATAAAACACTATAAAATCAATACTGGGGCAGACGATAGGTAATAGAAAGAGGAAAAATAATATCCTGACCCAGAACAGGGCCGAAACCTGACAGAGAACTTGATAAGTCAGTGACACTCAGTTGTAAAAGCGCAACACCAACTACTTACCAATATTTTCTGAACTACAATGTGCGTCAGAGTATTAAATACAGAAAAAATGAAATGAAAATAAAATACAAGTAGTAGTAGTAGTAGCAGGTTAAAAATAAATCATAGAGAAGTAAAAACATATGTAAGTTACACCGTAAGTCTACAAGTCACACTTATTTTTGAAATGTGGTGCTACCACTTCATGCAGCAAGAACCAAAATTAATTTAACTGGCACATTATTTATAACACAAACAGTTTATTAGTAAGCACAAGCTAATGGGCTGGCTAATTAATGTTAATGTAGGAGGCACAAATAACTTAAAGTAAACTGTTTCTTGCTGCCACTGAACAGATAATCATAGTTGTGGTAAATGTGCAATGTAATTGCAAACACTGCATTAGTGAGTAAAAGCAAACTGACTCATTAATTTGTATTATAGGAGACACAAAGAAATCAGAGTGAAATGTTCATGTTTGAAGACTCTTTTGTAAAACATTTGTAGACGATAATAGCCTTACCTTAGCATAGCCTAGCTCACATGCAATTGCAACCCAGTCCCATGGCAAGTTGTGATTCAGCAGCACAAAATATACATTAATCTATTGGTTTGTGATATTGTGACAAAAAGCGCCTCATTTTTGTCACGGCAGCACAAATTCATTCTAATTCATTCCGTGATGGCTGCACGAAATTAAAAGTGAAGCGGGGGGGTGTCAGGGTGGTTATGGTTAAGGTTAGGGTTGAGGGCAGGAGTAGGGTTAGTAATAGTGAGTTAAAAAAAAACACCACAAAAATTTGACTCATTTCATGACGGGAGGACAAAAACAAAACAAAACAAAACAACAACAAAAAAAAACGTGACACTGCTGGCCGTTGTGTTCTTGTTGTCTCACAGTACAGATGTGTTGTGCTAAATAGTATGTAGATCATATTACCTGTTTTAATTCAAGAGCTTTGTCTTTCAGTTTGAGGTCTTGGTTCATTAAATTCACTCATTCTTAGGCAGATCAACTCTCTCATTTAGTTCTTCTTGTTTCACAGTAGTTGGCATCCAGTTTAATGGTGCATTACTGCCATCTTGTGTTCCAGAGTGTGAATTACACAACTTCATTAATAGGAACACCTTGTTATGCATATAAATGGTGCCATCCTGTGGCCATAGATAATAATAAAATATTTTTAATATATAAATTGGTTATGAATATAAGTTGCAGGAACCCCCCAACCACAGTCATGGTGGGAAGGGTGTGCACCAGGCCTGTCTTCTGGGGGTATGGGTTGCCTCTTGTGTGGTTGGAGCTGGTGTACGGGCATGCAGCTTGAAGGAGCCACCCAACTGGTACTTCAATCCTGCTGTGCTGCTTGCTGCTGGTGGGAAGTCCTGTGTGAATGGTCCTGTGTAAGGCACTTGTCCAATCACTTGGAAATTTGAACTTGGACATTTGAAAGATATAAAATCAACCTGCTGGAAGATTAATTCCAATCATTTTGTTGACCAATGAAATGGATGCACTTAATCTCTAGGAATTCGTAAGTGCCGCAGCTTCAAAATTCTGTTGTTATCAAATTCATAAATAAACTTTCTTTGATTGTATGCATTACTCAAGCAATTTGTGAACAAGGCTGAGCCGACCAGCATCCAATATGTTACATTCACAACATCTATTTCTTCTCTTAACTCCTGCTTTTTAATATCACTTTCACTTTTCTCCATCTTCACGTCTCTTAACTCTACCATCACGATCTGTCACTGCCTCATTTCCTCACACACCCAACAATCTTTTCAAAATCACTTCCTTGATTCACATCTTTGCCCTCCCCGTTTATGAGCACTTTATTGAGAAGCAGAGAGGTGGCAGAAAAACAGACATAATTGCCTCAGGTGGCAAGTTATTGGAAAATGGATGAATTACTTTCGTCTGGGAAGAGCGTTAGGAATAAAGGAAAAGGTGCCTTAATAACACTGAAGGTCAGGTGCTTTGATGTTGGGAGGTGGGGTTATTTCTTTATTCTCCAGCAGTTTTGCGATGATTAACCACACATTGCATTTTTCTCTCTTTCTGCATATGCAATTCATCAGTGTGTTTTTGAAGGTGCGCTGGGGTCAAGGTGCGCGGCCGCTGACATTGTTAGTTTTTTGCCAGCTGGGGCATTGAAGGTTCTTTTTGATGGGGTCGTTCAAGGTTATCACCATGGTTACCCACAAGGTGGTCCCATTCTGTTAAGTGAAGATGGACAGGAACCAAATGAATAACGCAATGAGAGGCAGACGTCGGAGGAGGGGTGGTGGTGGTCATGTGATCATCCTCGTCTGTCCACGGACACAACGTAGAATGTCCAGGACAGATTCTGATTAGATTTTCTGGAGAGACGGCTCAATTTTGAACAATTCCAACTCTTTTCTTTTATCTCCTTTTTTTTTTTGTAAGTGAGAGATGAAGGTTTCTCAGGAATTTCTGGAATTTTAGATATGAAGTGTCCCGTTCTTGACACGCGACAAAGTTAAATGGCTGTTAACTGTTAACATAGCCACATATGTAAATTTTAAGACAGATCGGGAACACAGTCAAAATCTTCTCTCTTTTTTTTTTTAATCTCAGTTCCCTTTGATCGGAGATGACAGTTTTGTAGGATTGTGACATCCACAGTTGTGACATCCATAGTTAGCATGAACACATTTGTAAATTTTGAAACAGATCTGGATTCTTCTTTTTATTTTGGTTTCCTTTACTCAGAGATGAAGGCTTTCCAGGAATTAATGTATTTTCAGATGAAGAGTGCAGTAACATTTATATGAGATGTCAACAACATTTGGCTTTTATTTTTTAAGTATGTCCCGTCCATTGTCAAATGAGTTACATTGCATCCGGAACGTATTCACAGCAGTTCACTTCTTTCACATTTTGTTATGTTACCCCTTACTCCAAAATGGATTAAATTCTATTTCTCTTTAGAATTCTACACACATTAGCCCATAATGACAATATGAAAAATCACAAGTACATAAGTATCCACAGCCTTTGCCATGAACCTCGAAATTGAGCTCAGGGGCATCCTGTTTCCACTGATCATCTCTGAGATGTTTCTACAGCTTAATTGTAGTCCACCTGGCATAAATTCAGTTGATTGGACATGATTTGGAAAGGCACACACCTGTGTACATATAAAGTCCCACAGTTGACAGTGCATGTCAGAGCACAAACCAAGAATGAAGTCAAAGGAATTGTCTGTAGACCTCCAAGACAGGATTGTCTCGAGGCAGAAATCTGGGGAAGCGTACATAAATATTTCTGGGTTTAATGGTCCCAATGAGTACAGTGGCCTCCATCATCCATAAATTGAAGAAGTTCGGATCCACCAGAACTCTTTCTAGACATGGCTGCCCATCTAAACTGAGCAATAGGGGGAGAAGATTAGTTAGGGAGGTGAACGGGAACCCGATGGTCACTCTGTCAGAGCTCCAGCATTCCTCTGTGGAGAGAGGAGAACCATCTAGAAAGACAACCATCTCTGCAGCAATCCACCAATCAGGCCTGTATGGTTGAGTGGCCAGACGGAAGCCACTCCTTAATAAAAGGCACATGGCAACCCACCTGAAGTTTGCCAAAAGGCACCTGAAGGACTCTCAGACCATGACAAACAAAATTCTCTGGTCTGATGATACAAAGATTGAACTCTTTGGCGTGAATGTCAGGCGACATGTTTGGAGGAATCCAGGCACCATCCCTACAGTGAAGCATGGTGGTGGCAGCATCATGCTGTGGGGATGTTTTACAGTGTCAGGAACTGAGAGACTAGTGAGGATTGAGGGAAACATGAATGCAGCAATGTACAGAGACGTCCTGGATGAAAACCTGCTTCAGAGCGTTCTTTACCTCAAACTGGGGTGACGGTTCATCTTTTAGCAGGACAGTGACCCTAAGCACACAGCCAAGATATCAAAGAAGATCTGAAAATGGCTGTGCACCGACGCTCCCCATCCAACCTGTTGGAGCTTGAGAGGTGCTGCAAAGAGGAATGGACAAAACTGCCCAAAGATAGGTGTGCCAAGCTTGTGGCATCATATTCAAGAAGACTTGAGGCCAGTGGCGGTCCTAGAGTGATTTACTCCCCGGGTGAAACCCCCTGTGTGCCCCCCGCGCACACTAATGTGGCCACCACCTCCGCCCCACCACCCATGAAAACACTAACTTCATCCAGAACACCCACAATGCCACAAATTAACTCACAACAGCTATTTTCAAGAACATATTTCCGGTTTTAATGTCTACTGCAATAACAAACACAAAGATAAACAATAATTACTTAAAGTTTTTGAACATAAAAAAAAAAACAAAAGACTCAGTGACTTCACATTACAGCTATGTACAGTACAAGTATTTAAGAAAGCACAACTGCACTACAGCACCACCCGATGGTCATAATATTGCACGTCATTCAGTTTTACCAACAGAGTGCACTTTGCATTATCATAGAGTACCATTCACCATAATGAACAAGAGTTAAACCTCCATTAAAGTTGCACCATATAAATAACAAAAGAAGTTAATCTGTATATTACAGAATACCATGAAGTGACAAAAAATGTACAAAAAAACCCTATACATTAAAGTGGCAAAAATGGTAAAGCACAATCATGTATCATAAATAAATGAACTAACGACAGAGGTAAATTCTATACCCATTACTATACACATAAGAAGAAATAACAAACACTATTGTGTATCATAAGTAACAGGAAGCAACAAGTGAAGAAGTTAACACTCTTTAAAGGCAAAAACGGCAAACCACAATAATTTGTCATAAATAACAAGAAGTGCAAAAGAAGTAAGAGGAAAACAGTCTATATACAAAAGTTTGCAGGAGGGCATCATAATTGTTTGCCACAGTGTTCACTATCCGTGATGAGAAATTCCATCGAGTAGGAGCATTTCTGGGCAACCTTGAGCAGCCTGCAGACTCAAGAAAAGACATCCTCTTTGTGGATTTTGAGAAAAATGTGGCAAACCCAGAGAGTGATGCAAAAAATATTCTGCACTCAGATAAGCATTTAGCCCCCTGAGACAGAACCAGATTCAGTCTGTGTGCATAGCAATGCACAAACATTGCACTGGGTGCTATTGCTTTAACTTTGGCCTGCAAACCATTGAGAGCTGAAGCCATGACAGCAGCCATGGCTTCTTCGTAAGGAAGACTATCAAATGGCTTCGCCAAAATCCGGCCCACAACATTCAAATTGTCTGCCATTATGTGCAGCTTGCTACCTAGCTAGCTCGCTAGCTGGGACTAGCGCGAGGCTAGTGTGAAGTTTGTCCGCCTGTGAGTGCTTTGTGACGGTGGAGGAGCTCAGCAGCACCCGCTGCTCGGTAGGGACAGAAACTGCGATAGAAGTCAGAAAGTGTGATAGAAGTCAGTCTCCAAACACAAGCAGCTACAAAAAAAACAAAAAAAAACACCAGAAATAGAAGCTCGATTTGTCGCTAGTCTTTTTTAACAAAGAAAATGCCGCTAAGAGGATTAGGAAAGTCTCCGGTTCAACTCAGAACAGAATGAAAATTAAAAAATGCTCCCACGGATGTTTATACCAAAAGATCGCTGATTCGCTCATTTCGCTGTCAATCAAAAAGGGATTCAGCCTCAGACAGATCATCCAATCATCATGCAGAAGCTGAGCGTCCGGGCCAGCCGAGGCCAGCCCACTACCCCATAGACCCCCAGACACGCTGAGCGTCCGATGGGCGGGACAAAGCCCAGCATTTATCCAATGACTCGTCTCGTTTCACGGCAGTTTTTGCTTCACTATTGAACTGAGTTTAAAGCACTGTGAAGCTGCGGGAATACGTAAATCAATACATACCTTTTTCCTTTGCTTGTTTCTCCTTTTCTTTTTTCATTTTCTTTCTAAATTGTGCACCTGATGGCTTTGATCCATGATTATGTCTTACTCTGTTTCAACCACCTCCTCGTCCAAACATTGAATGATTCTCCCCTCCCCCTGCACAAACTCTGCACTGTGCAGCGTTGCTCACCTAACGCGAGAGGTGAGATGGAGGGAGGGGCGCTCTGCCGTAACGTAACCACGAACTCTCCCGTCAGGACAACCCCCCCCACCCCAGTTTTATTTATTTATATTTTTGGACATTTTTTTTTTTTTGACCGTTTTTTTTTTTTTTTCCGCACGCTCGGGCAATCCCCCCCCCCCCCCCCCCGCGATGCCGCCCCGGGCAGCTGCCCGGTCGGCCCGCCTCTAGGACCGCCCCTGCATGAGGATGTAATTGCTGCCAAATGTACATCAATAAAGTATTGAGCAAAGTCTGTGAATATTTAGGTACATGTGATTTATTTATTTTTTATTTGTAATAAATTTGCAAAAAAAAAAAAAAAAAACCTTTTTCATGATGTCATTATAGGGTAAAAAAAATGAATTTACGACATTTTAGAAGAAGTAACAAAACAAAATGTGGAACAAGTGAAGTGCTGTGAGTACTTTCCGGATGCACTGTAGATTTTAATGTAGGCCTACAATGTCCAGGAGAAACAGTGGTAGTTGCTGCTTGTGGAATTTCACAGAAAACGTTTTGTATTTCATCGTTTTCCATAAAATGCCATTATAGCATCACAAAGCTCTGAGGTCACATTTACACCAAAATGTTTGTTTGTTTGTTTATTCTCCACCAGGGACATGTTACAATGACAGTGGTGATGCTAATGCTACAAGGAATTAGCATTAGCATACCATATCAATGTAACAGTGTCTGTTATAAACAGATGCCACAAAACCTTCATTTTGTGTATTTCCAGCAGCTTTATGATGTCACAAAGTGCTGTAGATACAAATCAAAACCTCATACCTTGTTCATAGCGATATATGCAGTCTGAGTGCACCCATTTTTACACTTTTGTAAAGTACACTAAACTACAGGAAACTATTTTAGAGTTGTTTAACAGGTTTGGTGTTAAGATGATTTTAATGATGTGTCTGCCTCTACAGTTGCTGTCACTTTTATTTGTTGGTGACATCAGGTGCAAGTAAAAGCAGCATTATTTTCCTTTCTTTAGGAATTTTGTCTTGGTGTTATATGACTAATTGGTGACAGAAATCAGTACTTGACAGAAGAAGCCAGAGAAAAGGGCAAAAACTTATAGGAGCCTATTTTATAACAAGGTTTACTTTGAAGCACAGTAACACCATGAAGCACAGTATTTACACTGAAAATATGTTGAACAAATTGTAAAAATAGCTACAAGCCTTCTACAAGTTTTAAAAATTTGAAGTGGAAATATGGTGAAGGTCTCTGAAAAACAGAATTACCTTTAATAAGACATTTGTGGAAAGAATTATTACTTATTTCAACCAGTAGAGGAGAACAGCCATACATTTTTCAGTGTTACCCCAACTTAAGACAAAACAGATTTAAGACTTAAAAAAAAAAATGCCAGACAGAATGACATTTAAGACCAGCGTTATAATAATTAAATATAACACAATGCTAAAATACTCTCGGCTGTATGATCATTGTGCTCTTTGCAGTTGGTTTATTAATTATTAAGATCCTATTGTCTTATGTACAGTTTGTACATGTTCAATAAAGCCCCTCTATCAAACATTCAATCAAAAACAATATTTACATTTTAATGGCATCTGCAGGAGACTTTGCATGTGCGTTTACATGAGCTTTTGACAAGAGCGGAAGTTGTGCAGGTCAAGAAATATTTGTAGCTCACCCTGTGTGCATTTGCAGGTATTAATGAGACAAATTTAACTCCATAGGAAGTTAGCTAACATCCACAAAATGTCTTATAAATCACTTCAGAGATGTTAGGCTCCAAATAAACAGCCTTAGAAGTGTCTATTTCTCACCAGCTTTTACAGAATATATGACAAAGCGGTTATATTTCTACACACAAAAGAAAACGTTTGCAGTTTGCTACCAGCCTGTGACGTCACAATGCTAATGTCCACTAAATATTTTCTAAATAAATTTTTGACAGTGCTTTAGGAAGGACACTTCTCTCCCAGTGTTTGTGACATCACATTTCTCCTGTTTTAGATTCACTGCACTGGTTGCCTGTTGCTTTTAGAATTGATTTTAATATTTTGTTGCTTGTTTTTAAATCAATTCACGGTCAAGCCCCATTCTATTTATCTGATATGCTGTCATTGCACACTCCAGGAAGAGCTCTGCGCTCTGCAGACCAGAGTTTACTGGTCTGTCCCAGATCTAAGCTAAGGACCAGGGGAGACAGAGCCTTTGCTGTTGTGGGGCCCAAGCTCTGGAACTCTCTGCCATTGAATGTCCGACTGGCTCCTTCAGTTGATTCTTTTAAGACTCTTTTAAAGACATATCTTTTTGCACTGGCTTTTAATACAAGATGAGCTGAACACTGCCACATCTTTTACTGTCTTGTTGATTTATTTTGTTCTTGTATTTAACGATATAATTTTAAATCCTTTTATTGTACAGCACTTTGGGGCAGTGTTGACTGTTTGTAAATGTGCTTTATAAATAAACCTGACCTTGACCTTGACATCTCAGTGTGAATGTCGTTTGCTGACTTTCACTGGAGAAACAAAAACTTCATGATGGCCCGTAACTCCAACAACGTGAAACTAGCTTGTTAGTTTCATGCTCCAACTTACAACAGCGCACCAATCTGAGTTCTTCTTGCATTCAGAAAAAACCCATATTAAATACGTCTAAATAAGATTGAAAAGCAAAAAGCATGAAACCTACATACATAAATACTGTGAGAGATGTCTCTAGCTGAGTTGTCCTCCTGTGTTTGCACACAGCAGCCATGCAGAATTGCATCTGCTCTGGGTCTAAAGTCAAGTGCTTTCAAAAAATCTAAATTATAGGTCAGTCAAGATGCGATTGTTGTGTTTGTGCTGCTTCCATCTGTCATTTGTCCATTCACAGTCATTTATCGAGTAAGCAGGTAACGGCGTTCAACCTTCTTGTCTTTAATTGGCATATATATACAACCCCTGGCAAAAATTATGGAATCACCGGCCTCGGAGGATGTTCATTCAGTTGTTTAATTTTGTAGAAAAAAAGCAGATCACAGACATGAAACAAAACTAAAGTCATTTCAAATGGCAACTTTCTGGCTTTAAGAAACACTATAAGAAATCAAGAAAATAAGATTGTGGCAGTCAGTAACGGTTACTTTTTTAGACCAAGCAGAGGAAAAAAATATGGAATCACTCAATTCTGAGGAATAAATTATGGAATCACCCTGTAAATTTTCATCCCCAAAACTAACACCTGCATCATATCAGATCTGCTCGTTAGTCTGCATCTAAAAAGGAGTGATCACACCTTGGAGAGCTGTTGCACCAAGTGGACTGACATGAATCATGGCTCCAACACGAGAGATGTCAATTGAAACAAAGGAGAGGATTATCAAACTCTTAAAAGAGAGTAAATCATCACACAATGTTGCAAAAGATGTTGGTTGTTCACAGTCAGCTGTGTCTAAACTCTGGACCAAATACAAACAACATGGGAAGGTTGTTAAAGGCAAACATACTGGTAGACCAAGGAAGACATCAAAGCGTCAAGACAGAAAACCTAAAGCAATATGTCTCAAAAATCGAAAAATGTACAACAAAACAAATGAGGAACGAATGGGAGGAAACTGGAGTCAACGTCTGTGACCGAACTGTAAGAAACCGCCTAAAGGAAATGGGATTTACATCCAGAAAAGCTAAACGAAAGGCATCATTAACACCTAAACAGAAAAAAAACAAGGTTACAGTGGGCTAAGGAAAAGCAATTGTGGACTGTGGATGACTGGATGAAAGTCATATTCAGTGATGAATCTCGAATCTGCAATTTGCAAGGTGATGATGCTGGAACTTTTGTTTGGTGCCTTTCCAATGAGATTTATAAAGATGACTGCCTGAAGGGAACATGTAAATTTCCACAGTCATTGATGATATGGGGCTGCATGTCAGGTAAAGGCACTGGGGAGATGGCTGTCATTACATCATCAATAAATGCACAAGTTTATGTTGATATTTTGGACAATTGAAAGGATGTTTGGGGATGATGAAATCATTTTTCAAGATGATAATGCATCTTGCCATAGAGCAAAAACTGCAAAAACATTCCTTGCAAAAAGACACATAGGGTCAATGTCATGGCATAGGGTCAATGTCAATGAGCAGATCTGATTTGATGCAGGTGTTAATTTGGGGGATGAAAATTTACAGGGTGATTCCATAATTTTTTCCTCAGAATTGAGTGATTCCATATTTTTTTCCTCTGCTTGGTCTAAAAAAGTAACCGTTACTGACTGCCACAATCTTTTTTTCTTGATTTCTTATAGTGTTTCTTAAAGCCAGAAAGTTGCCATTTGAAATGACTTTAGTTTTGTGTCATGTCTGTGATCTGCTTTTTTTCTACAAAATTAAACAACTGAATGAACATCCTCTGAGGCCGGTGATTCCATAATTTTTGCCAGGGGTTGTATATATATATATATATATATATATATATATAAACAGCATCTCGACATAACAGAACAGCACCATTAGTTTAACTTTATTTACATTCTCATGACTTCTTATCTGTGCACATTTGTGTGTTCCAAAAGTCAGGACAGCATGCCAAAGCAAAAACCTTTTTTATTTTTCTTTCTTCCTCTGTGGATATTGACACAGGCTTTTATTTCAGATTTATCAACAGCAGTGCCGCCGTTACATAACCACGTCTGAACCAGACCCTTGATGAGTTAAAACGAGGATGTTGTTGATTCTTGGGAATACAACAACACGATAATGAGGTGTTATCAAAGTGTACACAGGCATGTGCACGTCCGTGTTTGGAGATATGATATGGAGTCAGAAGTTGGGATCCGTATGTAGTGAAGCCACAGTTATAGTTACAAGTTTGCAGACAGCAAACACAAATACTTAAAGGTACAGTGTGTAGGATTTAGTAGTGTTTATTAGTAGAACGGAAATATAGCATTCATATTCATTTAAGGAATAACCCTGTTGTGTCTGCTGATTTGCAGACGTTAATTGTTATGTGTCGACGCGGGTTGAGGAACGGACCTGCGTCAGATGAAACCCAGCGCTAAAAATAACCAGAAAGCGGTTCCAATAACAAAAACAATTTATTTATTTCACCCGCTGGTGCATAATAAAGTGTAAAAACTGAAATAGCGTCCTTCTGGTGGAGTGAAGGCTGGCACGCTTTCCAGCGCCCAAAAGGATCGAGGCCCGGCGCTCCTGGAGCCACTATTACCGCCAACCACCCCCCAGGTGGACACGACAAACCGACTCTCTGCGAAGGATAGAAGAGGTGAGGTAAGTCAGCAGTTACAACTAATATCCTTCAAAAGACACACACTATCAGCAACACATTCAGGTCTGTATTTTGAGCTTTATGCAAATGAGCAGCTTCTCACAACAGATGGAGGATCACTTGTCCACACGTCTCAGCAGTGAGAAGCAAGCTGCACAATTCTCATCACAATTCAAATATACTGCGTAACAAAATACCAAGTTACTATCAACAATTAGTCAAACACTTAATCACCTCTGATGTGTGCTGACAGCATGTGTCCCTCACCCTTCCTCCTTCACGGGCTCGATGTGTCAAACCCAGGCGCGGTCCTCAGCGTCTCACAAACGAACATCACAAGGTCGAGTTCCCGGCAGTTCTGCTTGAATCACACATGACTTAAATGCAGAACGCCATCCAATTATCTGCTTCAGCTGAAAGTCTTTAAGGCTGCACGTGAGCACCATTCACAGGTGCTGCACATGATGTTGATGAGGGTGAAGGACTCTTCAGCCAGCACCTTCTCCACAGACAAATCAGTTCTCATGCCACCTGGAGAGCAAAGAAAAGAAAAGAACACCAAAAAGTCCAGCCACACCCCCAACACACAACAGTACCCCCCCTTTAACGGGAAGCCTCCCGGCGACCGAACAGACCAGGCCCGAGAACAGCATCTCCCTCCGGGGTCGTCGTCAGGAAGCAGACAGCACAACGCTCCCAAGGTCCACCACAGACAGCAGGACAGGGCACCGCAGCTGGAAGGCCGGCTGGCATCAACAAAAACCCCAAAACAGTCCCTAGTATAATCCAACACACAAGAAAAAACATAAAACCCACCCAAAACCTCCCCAGGGGACCGTCCCATCTAACCCCGGGAAGAAAAGAAAAACTCCCAAACGCAAAAACCCAACACAGCCCCACAAACACAATACAAACATAAATGCATAAAAGAAAAATAACAAACAACCCCCCCAGAACGACCTACAGAGCCCAACCCCCCCAGAAGGCCTTTATCGCCAGTTCCAGGAGGAACAGCCAGAACCAGAATCCCACAAAGGTCCCCAGGTGTACATGGAGCAAACGGCGCCCCCCAGAGGACCGTATCATCAACCCCAGGAGGTACCCTCCCCACAACCCCGGAACCCCAGACCCGGCCACACTTGGCTAGTCGGCCCCAAGCCAATTCCCCCCCAGAGGACCGTCCCATCAACCCTGGAGGTGGAACCCGGAAGGAAACAAAACAAAATCAAAATCCAACCCCCGGAGGACTACCAAAAACAACCCCGGGGGGATATAAAACGACCGTAAACCCTGTTACCTTCCCCGGCACCCCGAAAGACCCCAGGTCCCTCCCAGAGCCCCTCGGCGGCTCAATTTTGGCGAACGGCTCAAAACATTAAGCCGGGGAAGGGAACAGGAAAAACTAACCCAGCCCCAACCCCAAGGCGCAGCGGAAAACCGGAAATACGTCCGGTGCCCCAACTCGACCATACCCCAGCCTCTCGGGAGGGGTGGAACTACCGAAATGGCGAACAGCAACAGATTGGCCCACCCCTCCGACTGAGGTATGTCTCCGCTGCACCACACCCCGGCAACACCAATGACAAACAGTACAAAGGCTCACCGAGGCTGGAGTGGAACCGGGCCCTAACCAAACCAAGAAAAACGCCCCTAACACCCCCCCCCCTAGGTGCAGAGGTCTTCTGAGAATGCTCAGCGTGACCAACCTGCACCACCCCACAACCCACAAGACGAACGGTCTTGGGGCAAGTGAGGTTGGGGTTAGGGATGTAGGGAAATAAAAAACAACAAAATAAAACGACCCAACAACCCAAACAGAAAATACCTAAAAACACATAAAAAATAACAATCAAGTGAGCCCAGACGGACTTCTAACCGCCTAACATTCACTCCACCAGACACGCCTCTGACTCCCCAAACAAATTATAACCCCTTTTTAAGGAAAACAAAACATTAACCCATACTAGATTTTTTTTTTTTTTTTTTTTTTTGTGTGTTATTTTGCCTGTCCCAGAACACCTGGAGATACGTCACCATTATTTTTCTTGACGCTTATATGTCGGGGTAATACAGTGATCTCCGCTCGTCTGAGCTGCATGGGCTCATCAGCAAGAGGAGCCAGAGGTCCCGTCGGAGGAGCCTCAGTGGGGCGAAGAAGAGGCGGCCCAGATCTGTGTCGGGGAAAGCCCCGAGACGAAAAAACCCGCTCTGATGGCCGCCCTCTCTCGCGTCCACGCTCCTTCATCCGATCATCTAGACAAATCACCAACGATATTAGCTCATCTAAATCGTTTGGCTCGTCACGGACTGCCAGCTCGTCTTTTAATGACTCATTTAACCCATCTACAAACACTCCTCATAAAGCTGCGGCGTTCCAACCTGACTGAGCAGAAAACATCCGGAAGTCCACGGAATACTCCGCCGCACTCCACCTCCCCTGCCTGAGATTCAGCAACCGTTGAGCAACGGTATTCATTTTCACCGGATGGTCAAAAACCAGTCGGAACTCCCGGGAGAAATCCTTAAAGGATCCTAACAATGGCGAGTTGTTACTCCACAACGCTGTGACCCAAGCTAAGGCGTCACCTCGGAACAAATTTGTCACATATGAAACACGGCTCCCATCAGAAGAGATGGAAGCCGGTCGCTGAGCAAAAACCAGAGAACATTGCATCAAAAATGAAGCACAGGCTTCGACATCTCCCGCATAAGGCTCCGGATGACAAATAATCGGTTCGGACGCCGAATCTCTGGGTGACGGAGTTATCTGCACCGGTATCGATGGTGCCGCAGCTGGAGCAGCAGGAAGCGGAACGGCTTGCGCTGCAAGATCCGTAACACGGGCGTCTGTTTGTTTAATTTGGTTTGCGAGATGCTGTAATTGCTCCCATATTTTCTCCAAGTGTTCTTGAACTTTTTCGGCAAAAGGAACCGCCTCTGCCGCTGGGTCCATTATGGAATGGCCTGGAACTACTGTTATGTGTTGACGCGGGTTGAGGAGCGGACCTGCGTCAGACGAAACCCAGCGCTAAAAATAACCAGAAAGCAGTTCCAATAACAAAAACAATTTATTTATTTCACCCGCTGGTGCATAATAAAGTGTAAAAACTGAAATAGCGTCCTTCTGGTGGAGTGAAGGCTGGCACGCTCTCCAGCGCCCAAAAGGATCGAGGCCCGGCGCTCCTGGACCCACTATTACCGCCAACCACCCCCCAGGTGGACATGACAAACCGACTCTCTGCGAAGGATAGAAGAGGTGAGGTAAGTCAGCAGTTACAACTAATATCCTTCAAAAGACACACACTATCAGCAACACATTCAGGTCTGTATTTTGAGCTTTATGCAAATGAGCAGCTTCTCACAACAGGTGGAGGATCACTTGTCCGCACGTCTCAGCAGTGAGAAGCAAGCTGCACAATTCTCATCACAATTCAAATATACTGCGTAACAAAATACCAAGTTACTATCAACAATTAGTCAAACACTTAATCACCTCTGATGTGTGCTGACAGCATGTGTCCCTCACCCTTCCTCCTTCACGGGCTCGATGTGTCAAACCCAGGCGCGGTCCTCAGCGTCTCACAAACGAACATCACAAGGTCGAGTTCCCGGCAGTTCTGCTTGAATCACACATGACTTAAATGCAGAACGCCATCCAATTATCTGCTTCAGCTGAAAGTCTTTAAGGCTGCACGTGAGCACCATTCACAGGTGCTGCACATGATGTTGATGAGGGTGAAGGACTCTTCAGCCAGCACCTTCTCCACAGACAAATCAGTTCTCATGCCACCTGGAGAGCAAAGAAAAGAAAAGAACACCAAAAAGTCCAGCCACACCCCCCAACACACAACAGTTAATGCTGGATTTTACGGTTGCAAGTTCAGTTTTGGATGGATATTCACGACCGTAATCCAGCATTAATGTCTGCAAATCATCAGACACAAGGGGGTTATTCCCATTCTAATCCAATTCTATCATTTACACGGTTTATTTTTCTGTAAATAATTTGGTCGGCGAAGCTTACCGAAGCAACAGCGTCTTCATGCCAAACTGGATATTTTGTGAGCAGACCCACACATTTCTCCATCCTGTCAACGGCAATGAATAATTCTGTATCAGAATCCACATCAATACTTTCGTATGATATGTTAAATTCAGCCATTTCGGTATCATTGTCGCTGCACTAGTTTCTCTTGCTCTCAGCTGACAGCGACATTATTGATATCTGCGTAGCAATGCGGTCAGGGCGTGGAGTAATACATCAAATGTGAAACAGTTGAATATTTTGCACATTTTGACCAATATATACAAAATGGTCTATGTGTTTTTTGTCTTCATGGTAAAAGCAACAGAGTTATCCAGTAACATTCACATACAAACTAGTGGAGCAATCCTGATAGTTACACACTCTTTGTTTGAGCACATGAGATTGTCATCAGAGGCTCTCTGTCTGCTCCGTCTTCTTTCACTGATCGCTGTGCGTAATGGTGCAGGGCGCCTTTGGAGCCCAATAGCATGTACTCATTGGAGCACCCAGGGGGATATTCAAATGGGCCAACTAGTAACACATCACTCCTGAAAACGATCTTTGGCTTTTCATGTGAGGCGAATCTGCCCTACGATTGGATTTTGGAAAACCATGTGACAGTGAACCAATTCCGAATGGACACTCACATTGCGCACGTCATCACACAGCTTCTATGAGGAGTACCAAGATGGCCGATGGCTGGCTCGAAAGTCCGCGGAGTTAACTTTTCAGCAGAAAAAAAAAGTAAGTTTCTATCTCACATCATTAAAAAGTTATTTATAATTTAGCAAAGCTTGGTCTTAGTTGTTGTATATGACGGCGTCGGCCCCAGAGGGTTAACCAATCAGATTTGCAGAACAAATGTCATTGGATTAGAATTATTATTTATGTTACTGTGACAACAAATCAAAGTGTTGATTAGAATGAGGTTTTCAAATCTGCACAGGAACAGGTCCTCTCATGAAGGCGGCCATGTTACACCGCCATATTGACATAGATGTCCAAAAGGAACATACTTACTCTGCCTTTCTCATTTTGTAGTGTGCCAGAAAGAAGAAAAAAACAAGAATAATCAGTTGTTGCTCCCCTACACACCATCTACTGGCTGTGAGTGCAGGCTAACAAGTTGCGATGACAGCAGACCCAATGAGAGAGGTTATTTGTAATGCATGTGGGAACTATGGATGAACAGAAGACCACCCTCCACACTGAACAAAAAACATCTGATAGCTCAGTGTTCTAAGGAAGCTACCATTGAAACTGGAGATTCAGAGGCTACAGCAGCATAGTACTGAGCAGTGTGAATGCATGGAGCAGAGCCTGGTAGGAGAGAGTGGTGTTAAGGAAGCAGATGATACCCAAATACCTCCTATGACAGATGTATCTACTCAGCTGAGGATGAAGATTGTGGTCAGACTAAAGCAGATGGCAACATTACCAAGAGTACAGCACCCTCGGCTCACTGACAAAGTCCCTTCAGAAGAGATGCTTGCAGACATTAACACAGCTCTATTTGACATCCCCACTAGCAGCATTACAGAATGCTGGTACAGTAATCACACTGCCACAGTAATCTTTGACACACTTATAAGCTCAGGAATACCCCCCAAAGGGAGAGTCCACCATGGAGAAGAATATTGGAGGTCCAAATACAGAAAGCCCAGAAGGATGTTAGGCACTAACAGAGGTACAGCATCATGAGACACAGGTCCTGGATTGATAAAAAGTACAACAAGCTGTCAATAACTGAGGCCCTGGAAACTGCCAAACAATGGCTCACAGCTTTGGCTACTCAGCTGAAGAGATACATCAGAGAAGCAGAAGCTAAGAAAATAAATGCCTTCTTCTGCAATGACCCATCCAGAACATACTCCCAGCTGAAAGGAGAAAACAGTAATACAAGAACAGACCCACACAGAGCTGAGACTGAGCAATAGTGGAAGAACATCTGGGAGAAAGAGGCATCACACAACACCAATGCCAAGTGGCTGGTGGACCTAAGAGCACATCACAGCCACCTCCCAGAACAAGAGCCATTCAACATCACAAAGGCAGACATCCAATAAGAAGTATCAAGGATGAAGAGCTGGACAGCACCAGGGCCTGATATGATCCACACCTACTGGTCGAAGAAGCTAACAGTGCTCCATATGCACCTGGCAGTACAAATAGGTGGGCTACTAACAGCAGGGACTCACAAAGACTGGCTAACACAGGACAGGACAATCCTGATCATGAAGGACCCCCACAAGGGTATCGCACCCTCAAACTACCGGCCAATTACCTGCCTCTCCACAACATGGATGCTCCTGTCAGGCATCATAGCAACCAAGTTGAGTAGGCACATGAGTCAACACACGAGCACAGCTGAGAAGGGCATCAGAAACAATACCAGAGGGTTGAAGCACCTGCTACTGGTTGACTGAGCAGTACACCAGGACTCTAAGACCAGGCAGACCAACCTGAGCACAGCCTGGAATGATGACAGGAAGGCCTATGACTCAATGCCTCACACATGAATACTGGAGTGCTTCGCACTATGCAAGGCTAACAGTGCAGGAACTCAGTGGGACCGTGGATGACGTCACTGGAGGCCAACTCTAAGGCAATTGGACAAGTCACTATCAAGTGCAGAATATACCAAGGTAATGCACTGTCCACACTGCTGTTCTGCACAGGCCTCATACCCCTCAGCCAATTCATCATAAGGAGCAGCTATGAATATTGATTCAGGAATGGTGTAACCATCAGCCACCTTCTGTACATAGATTACATCAAGCTGTATGCCAAGAGTGAGTGAGACATTGACTCACTGATCCAACTCACCAGGATCTACAGTGAGGATTTCGGGATGTCATTCAGATTGGATAAGTGTGACCGAATGGTGGCAAAGCGAGGGAAGATGATCCAGACTGAGGGGGTGGAGTTGCCAGAAGAGAGGATAGGGGACATATAGGACAACTACAAGTACCTGATGCAAGAAGGTCAGCAACAGCCAAATACCTCCAGAAGGTAAGACAGGTGCTGAGAAGCCAGCTACCTTGTAGGAATAAGATCCGGGGCATCATTGCATATGCCCTAGATGGCCCCCGAAATCAGATACTACAAGAATGCCTCAGGCAGCTGAAGACAGACAGTGATAAGGAACAGGAGGAGGAGATACCATGGGAGACCACGCCCCTCCATGGGATGTACCATTGACAGATAGAGGAAGCTGCTGACATCAAGAAGACCTACCAGTGGCTAAAAAAGGCTGGCCTAAAGGACAGCACATAGGCTCTGATCATGGCAGCATAAGAACAAGCCTTAAGCACCAGATCCACAGAGGCAGGAGTCTACCACAGCTGACAGGAACCAAGTTGCAGGCTGTGCAATTGTGCATCAGAGACAGTCCAGCACATAGTAGCAGGATACAAAATGCAAGCTGGGACAGCACTGAGAGGCACAACCAAGTGTGTGGAATCACGTACAGGAACATCTGTGCCGCATATGGATTAGAAGTCCCCAAGTCCTGATGGGAGACACCACCAAAGGTGGTTGAGAATGACAGGGATAAGGTCCTTGGACGTCAAATTCCAGACAGACAAACAGCTGACACAGGGCACAGGGCCTTGTCAACCAACCAAACATAGTGGTGGTTGACAAGGGAAAAAAGACTGTAGTTGTGATCAATTAACAGCAACATCAGAAAGAAGGAGCATGAGAAAATAGCAAAGTACCAAGGGCTGATGGAGAGATGTGGAAGATAAAGTCCAATTGGTCCCAGTGGTCATAGGAGCACTAGGAGCTGTAACCCCAAATTGGAAGAGTGGCTCCAGCAGACTCTAGCTACATCAGACGTCTCTGTCCAGAAGAGTGCAGTCCTAGGAACAGCTAAGATACTGCACCAAACCATCAAACTCCCAAGCCTCTGGTAGAGATCTCAAGCTTGAGAAACATATAAAACCACATATACCACCCTCCCCGGGGAGGGGAGAGGGGTGAGAGGGAGATTTTTTTTTGAATATATATTCTCCTTTTACCTATAAGGCAAGTGATGCATCATTTTGATATAGTCCGGTCCCCTGGAGACACATGAACCTGACATCATCCAGAGAGAGAGAAACATAGCGACACGTCAGAGCACATCCATTCGATGATGCCCACACATGAGCGCGTAAAGTCTGTGGAGGATTCGCTGTGGGAAACTGGGACAATGGGTTCTGGCAGGGGAAGACATCTGCACTCAGAGAGAAAATCTAACAGTCTGGCAGCACACGACGCAAATGGGCAACAGTGTGAGCACACACACACACACACACACACACACAGAAGTAGCGGGCTGCAGTGGCAAATGGAAAATGGTTGACATCAACTGAAAGGAGGTTCTGTCTCCGTGCTCATGTTCATCCTGAGAAATGGAGGGAGAATTGCCTAAATTTGACTTGAATCCACAAAAATCCTGCAGAAGACGAAGCCTCTATCTAGGAAGATATAAAAATACCAGTTGAAGACAAATAGCATGACAAGTAAGGAAAGACAGAGGTGAAAAGGCAATGATGTTCAGGAGGAAACAAGACAGGATATGAGAGAAGAATGAAAGAAAGGGGGGATGAGAGGAAACAGGAAGAGAAAGTGAGGCAGTGCTTTTGTTCTGTAAATTTTTTTCTCACTTTCATTTAGTCTGTATTTCTATTTATCTCCCCTCCCCCCACTGCCGCTGCTCTCTTGGGAACTAAATTTTGAGTTGCTCAAGATGTGAGGTGCAGGGAGTGTTTGTCAACCTGTGTGTGTGTGTGTGTGTATGTGTGTGTGTGTGCGATGAGTGGGTGAATTGAGCAGATGTATCAGGAACAAAGAGCAGGGAGGATCAGCGAGTCAACCGTCACCGCGCGGCGTGTGTGTGTGCACCTGCTGTTTCGTGGGGGGAGAAGTGAGTGGGTGTAATAAAATTGTCGACCTGGGGGATTTGTCAACGCACGGTGAGTCCCACTTAATCTGCAAGTGAACACATACGCACTCATGCACAGAAATCCAAACATGCAAACACACACAACACTGGATTATGCAGATTTCTTCTTCTTCTTTTAATTTCAAGTAGACACTCAGTGATGCAAATGTGCTCCTGATTGTCTCTTGGTTTGAGGTGAAGAAGTGGCTCTTGACAAACACAAAATCTCCCAAAGCTCAGACTTCAAAGCCAGCTTCGAGAAACCGTTAAAGTGCCTCTTCTGTGCAAACATCCACAAATACAGATTGTTCATTTATTGTGCAGAATATAACACGTTATAACATGCAAATGTTATTAAAATATAATGAACACCAATAGAACAACAATATTCAGTTTTACTGTCATGTCAAGACTTAAACACAAAGTAAAGAACTCAGTGGACTTGCCAAAACAATGCATCATCTTGCCCTTTTAAAATGTAGTCACAGACCTACACACACACACACACACACACACACACACACACACACACACACACACACACACACACACACACACACACACACACACACACACACACACACACACACACACACACACACACACACACACACACACACACACACACACACGTACTATCAGTTTACTATCCTGGAGGTGTTGGATTACCCGTGCAACCTGTGTAGGGTCCAGGTCCTGTGCCATGCTACCAGTAGTGACACAGGTAGCATGGCACAGTGACCCTGACCAAAACTAATGAAAAATCAATCAGAAAAGAAGATGAAGATGGGAAAAATGTCAGTGGCAAAACCATTCCTGTTTTGGGGGTTATCTCATTGTTGTCCCTCTAGTGCACCCCCTCTGCTACTTAACTGACCAGATCAATATCCCAGAAGTTGAACTGACTTCCTCTCCAGGAACCATCATCTTGTTGTGGTGGAGAGGTTTGTGTGCCCCTATGAACCTGAGAGCTGTGTTGTCTGGAGCCTTCGTGTTCCTCGTAGGGTCTCCCATGGCAGATTGGTCTCAGGTGAGCGGCCAGAGAAGGAATGGTTCACAATAACCCCATGAATAAACAAGGAAGAGGAAATGTAACCCGGCCTGGAGGAAGCCTGGGCCCCCCGTCTGGAGCCAGGCCTGGACAGAGGGCTCGTCAGCAGGTGCCTGGTGGCCGGCCTTGCCAATGAGACCGATCAGGTACAGCCCAAAAAAGGCAATATGGACCTTCCATCTCCACCCTGTAGGATCACCATCCACAGAGGAATCCGCTGGGGTCAGGTGCGCTGTCACTTGGATGGCAGTGAAAGTTGAGGGCCTTGATGGGCCAAACCTGGGCAGTAGAGGCTAGTTCTGGGGGCGTGGATTGTCACTTCACTGTGGGGAAAGGAACCTGAGCTTGTGTGGTGGAGCACTACCCGTTAGATCTGGTGGTCCTTGCTTCAGTGCACAGCCTCGGCTCTGGAACCACTCTCTTTGATATGGGTTGGACCTTATTCTTCTCTGGAGATGCCCAGGGTGTGAGGTGCAGGGCAAAGATGGATTCTCACCAGTCCCTGGCTGAGCACCACTGCATTAGAGTTTACCACAGTAGATGAGAGGGTCGCCTCCCTGCGCCTTCAGTTGAGACTCTGACTGTTGTTTGAGGGTGGGGGAGGACTTTGGACAGACCTAGTTAGTCCAAACGGATATTGCAGCTAAACTGGGAATGTCTGGAGGAGCCCACTGTCCGACAGATTTTCAACTCACACCTCTGGTAGAACCTTTCTGGCTTCCCTGTTATGGTTGGGGGCATTGAACCAGAATGGGCAATGTTCAAAGCTTTCAATGCCGAAGCTGCAGTGGGGAGCTGTGGCCTGAAGGTCTTAGGTGCCTCGAGGACTGGTAATGCTTGAACACCGTGGTGGACACCGGTGGTGAGGTGAGCTGTCTGACTGAAGAAGGAGTCCTTCTGGGATATGTTACCTCAGAGGACTCCGGAGGCAGTTGCGAGGTACCGACAGGCCTGAAAGGCAGCAGCCTCTGCTGTGATGTAGGTAAAGAGGTGGGTGTGGGAGGAGTTCGGAGTAACCGTGGAGAAGGACTTTTGATAGACACCAAGGTGCTTCTGGTGGACCATGAGGCACCTCAGGAGGGGAAAACAGGGAACCATTCAAGCTGTCTACAATAAGGATAGGACTCTGTTGACCTCAAATGAGATGAGGTAATCAGGTACTGGAAGGAAGACTTTGAGCAACTCCTGCATCAGACTGGAGCGCCCTCTATAGCAGGGGCAGAGGTGGCTCATCCTCATTTTCCCTGGTGTAAGTCACTGTGGTAGTCAAACAACTCCTCATTGGCAAAGGCCCGGGGGGGTTGATGAAATCCGTCCAGAAATGCTAAAAGCTGTGGGTGTGGAGAGATGGTCTTAGATGAGACATCTCTTCAACACTGCATTGAGATCATGGACAGTGCCTAAGGAGTGACAAACTGGGGTAGTGGTCCCCATATTTAAAAAGGGGGACCAGAGAGTGTGTGCCAATTATAGGGGTGTCACACTACTCAGCCTCCCTGGTAAAGTCTACTCCAGAGTGCTGGAAAAGTGGGTTCAGCCGAAAGTCGAACCTCTGATTGAAGAGGAACAATGTGGGTTCTGTTCTTGCTGTGGAATAACTGGCCAGCTCTTCACTCTCACAAGGATCCTGGAGGGTGCCTGGGAGTATGCCCATCCAGTCTTCATGTGTTTTGTGGACTTGGAGAAGGCGTATGATTGGGTATCCCGGGAAATACTGTGGGAGGTACTGCTGGAGTATGGAGTGAGGGGGCCCCTTCTCACGGCCATTGGATTTCTGTACTCACAAAGTGAGAACTGTGTTCGGGTGCTCGGCAGTAAATCTAACTTGTTTCCGGTGGGGGTTGGCCTCCAACAGGGCTATGCCTTGTCACCAATCCTGCTTGTGATATTCATGGACAGGATATCAAGGCATAGTCGGGAGGAGGAGGGTCTTTAGTTTGGTGGGCTCAGGGTCTCATTGCTGCTTTTTGCAGATGATGTGGTCCTGTTGGCTTCATCGGCCTGTGACCTCCAACACTCACTGGATCAGTTCGAAGCCGAGTGTGAAATGGCTGGGGTGGGGATCAGCACCTGTAAATCTGAGGCTAAGGTTCTCAGCAGGAAACCGATGGATTGCCATTTGAATGAGGTCTTGCCCCAAGTGAAGGAGTTCAAGTACCTCGGGGTCTTGTTCACGAGTGAGGGGACAATGGAGAGTGAAATTGGCCGGAGCAGCAGGAATGGTGTTGTATTCGTTCTACCGTACTGTTGTGATGAAAAGGGAGCCAAGCCAAAAGGTGAAGCTCTTGATCTACTGGTCAATCTTCGTTCCTACTCTCACCTATGGAGGGTTGGATCATCACCGAAAGAACTAGATAGCCAGTACAAGCGGCCGAAATGGGCTTACTCAGGAGGGTGGCTGGTGTCTCCCTTAGAGATAGGGTGAGAAGCTCGGCCATCTGTGCGTTGCTTGGAGTAGAGTCACTGCTCCTTCGCGTTGAGAAGAGTCAGCTGAGGTGGTTCAGGCATTTGGTAAGGATGCCTCCTGGGTGCCTTCCTAGTGAGGTGTTCCAGGCATGTCCAGCTGGAAGGAGACCCTGGGGAAGATCCATGACTAGGTGGAAAGATTATATCTCCACACTGGCCTGGGAACACCTCGAGATCCCCAGTCAGAGGTGATTAATGTGGCCTGAGAAAAGGAAGTTTGGGGTCCCCTGCTGGAGCTGTTGCCTCCACAACCCAATGCCAGATAGGTGGTTGAAGATGAGTGATGACTGAACTGACTTGATGCTTTCCTCTGATTAAAAAGTATTGTTAATTCTTCCCCCAGTTGTTTCTGTAATACTGCCCCTTACAAAGTACAAACTCGAACTATTCCGCATTTTTAAATTTAATCAAAGTCACAGCAAAAATAATCAGGCCTGGGCCCTGCAAGAACTTCTCTTACAGACAAGATCTGCTCTTACAGAACCCAGAACAATGGATACAAGCAGTTTTTATACTGGATTACATATGCGTAACAGAGGCGGACCTTATTTTGCAAAATCCTTCTCTTATTGGCCCCCGTGGGCATTCAAGGGATATCCATCCCCCTGCCTGAGGCCCGCGCAATAACAGGAGACATATACGTAATTGTAACCTAACTCTCTTTATCCTAAGTGGTACAAACTGGTTAAATCCAGTTCTATGTGCACATACCAAGAGAGAACAAAGGAAAGTGAGAATAAGAATGAAACTAAAAGTATAACCCTAAATGAAATAACTACCTGAATACCGAAACAATTACAGAAAACAAATAAAGAAAACCATAATTGAACACAAATATATCTAACAGTATTCTTTCAATTTTTTATTTTTTTGAGCAGTACAAACACACATTTACACACATTTACACACATTTACACACACACACACACACACACACACACACACACACACACACACACACACACACACACACACACACACACACACACACACACACACACACACACACACACACACACACATGACAGGCACAGTATAAGGAGCACATAAATAATTACTAATTAAAAATTGAAGGAAAATATGGTTTACAGTTACTCCTGTCACAGCAGTTGTCATCTTCAAAACATATTTTACTGCAGTAAAGAAATATGAAAGATATTGTTTCTCTCTGGCATTTACCTGGGTGATAGGCAACAACCACAGCAGCAATCACAAGTTTGGTTTCGGCCCCAGTTGTGAACTTTAAGAACTTCCTCAGACTGACTTGCTGACCTGCTGTTGTTGGAAAATTCATCCACCAATGTGAGGCCCACTGGTCAAATCCTGAAACAGCCCACACAGTAAGTTACCTGTACAGTGTGCCTCCAAGTGCAAAATAACTACCAAAGCAGAGTCCTCCAGCAAAATGGATGGCCGGGTGCTTGACATTAATAATAAAAGTGGAATGTATTGTGTACTAATTTAACTAGTTTGGGAATTTTGAAGCAGCAGCTGCAACACAAGACCCACCATAAGCGCTTCAATTTTCCAGAATAAGTGAAAACATTAAAGTGTGTATTTAGTTCTTGTAGAGCTGTAGCAAAAATCCACGAGACTATGGAGCGGCTATAGCATTAACAAGGACAATACTGATCCTATCCTACATCATTAAGTCTAACCTTGAACTTGCAAAAGATCTTAGCAAGGTATAATCTATAGCAGCAAATGTGATTATGATCCATCAAGACCTTGTGGAGTCTCGCACATAATATACTGGCCAAAGCAGAGGGTCACTCCTTTGGGTCTGGTCTGCTTGAGGTTTCTTCCTCAAATCAACATAGGGAGGTTTTCCTTACCACTGTCGTCTGTGTGCTTGCTCTAGGGGTTGGTAAGGTTAGACCTTACTTGTGTGAAGCACTTTGAGGCAGCTTTGTTGTGATTTGGCATTATATAAATGAAATAAATGAAATTAATTGATAAATTAAATTATACTAGGTAGACTCTGTCCAAATTGAACTGTGGCCAATGTTGAACTCCTCCAAAGTTTTAGTGAGGTGACATTGTGTATCATATTTCACCCTCATATGCAAAGGTTTTTTGGAAAATATGATATATACAGCATCCAATCCAGCTTTATTCATAAAGCGCTTTAAAATCACCCACAGGATCCAAAGTGCTGCACAATAAGACAATAAATTACATAAAAATAACTCAATAAATACATTATTCCCAAGACTCTGTCTCCTGGTGGCCACAACAAGAATTGAAATACATCCAGTGTCAAACTTGTCGAAGGTTTTAGTGAGGCTCTATTTTGCATCAAGTTGCATGAAGATACACAGAGTCTTTGTCACGATATCGTGTAGACCAGTGTTTTTCAACCTTTTTTGAGCCGCGGCACCCTTTTTATATTTACAAAATCCTGCGGCACACCACCAACTAAAATAATATTATAATGCTATTACCTCTGGTTTTGCGCAAAACCCAATTATCGCAATAGAAAATCAATACAGAAAACATCGCATTTCGAAAATCCTCAAGCATTTTGCGCTCTGATCTCAAGTAGGGCTGTCACGATTAGGAATTTCTGGAGACGATTAATTGTCAGACAAATAATTGCGATTGACGAATATATTGTCTATTTTTTTTTCTTTTTTTCCCCCTTCTTTATATTCTACTATTGTAGTATAATTACATAACTCTGGAAGAACGTTTGGCTTCTGTGAGTGGAGAAACTGGGAATGGTGCAACATTTTTATTTTTATCTTCATTTTACATACAGTCCCAACTTTTTCTGATTTGTGGTTGTTTCTGTTGCATTTCTGAAATTGTTTCTCCTCATCAGTCACGTTTTGTGCTTAAACACTACATTAAGCTTAAGATTGAACAAATAAATACCTTTGGAAAATAACAGCTGTTAAAGTTCAGCGTTCTCACCTGCTTTTTGTGATCTCTGCGTCTGAACATTTTTTTTTTGTGGCTCTCAGTTCATTCATATATTCTCATGTTTTAAATATGTTTTTAAATATATTTGACCATTTATTTCATCTCATGATCTCATAAATTCAGCATACGACGCGCACATGGTGTGAACAGGACGGTAACGGCAGAATCACACCTTTAGAGAAAGTTCAGAGAGAAGTAAAGGCAGCTTCACGTTTCCGTTTTGTTAACGTTCACTCGGGTTAAAATCCTCTCTCTGCTCCGCGCTCGCTGCGCACTGAACGTGTCGCGCCTGCATTCAGGAATCTCCCTCACCCACCCCCTCCCTCACTCACCCCCTCCCTCACAGTCTGCAGCCTGTTAACTCCGCGCGCGTGCACACACAGGCACAGACACACACACCAACAGCTCCACATTTTAGACGGCTTTTGAAGGAGACGGTACTGTTTTAATCGCCCGTCAGCCTCCTTGTTATTGTCCCGCCTTAAGACGAGAGCGAGGCTGCAGCACAATGACGTCAGATTCTGAGTCGTTTTATGCTTTGTGGATAAAATAAATAATTCACGGTAATCGCGAATATGAAAAATAATCGCGAATATGAAAAATACCCACGGCACCCCTGACGATCAATCACGGCACCCTAGGGTGCCGCGGCACCCCGGTTGAGAATCACTGGTGTAGACATCGACCTCTTGGGCACACAAATACAGTCAGACACAAGCAGTTTCTAGACCTGCTCTGCTTTTTGCAATGCAAGTAAAAAAAAAGCATTATCAAGGCCAGGTTTTACAACATTCAGCACAAGAAATGCTATAGCGTGCACACAAGATACAACCCCTGGCAAAAATTATGGAATCACCGGCCTCGGAGGATGTTCATTCAGTTGTTTAATTTTGTAGAAAAAAAGCAGATCACAGACATGACACAAAACTAAAGTCATTTCAAATGGTAACTTTCTGGCTTTAAGAAACACTATAAGAAATCAAGAAAAAAAGATTGTGGCAGTTAGTAACGGTTACTTTTTTAGACCAAGCAGAGGAAAAAAATATGGAATCACTCAATTCTGAGGAAAAAATTATGGAATCACCCTGTAAATTTTCATCCCCAAAACTAACACCTGCATCATATCAGATCTGCTCGTTAGTCTGCATCTAAAAAGGAGTGAACACACCTTGGAGAGCTGTTGCACCAAGTGGACTGACATGAATCATGGCTCCAACACGAGAGATGTCAATTGAAACAAAGGAGAGGATTATCAAACTCTTAAAAGAGAGTAAATCATCACGCAATGTTGCAAAAGATGTTGGTTGTTCACAGTCAGCTGTGTCTAAACTCTGGACCAAATACAAACAACATGGGAAGGTTGTTAAAGGCAAACATACTGGTAGACCAAGGAAGACAAAGCGCCAAGACAGAAAACTTAAAGCAATATGTCTCAAAAATTGAAAAATGTACAACAAAACAAATGAGGAACGAATGGGAGGAAACTGGAGTCAACGTCTGTGACCGAACTGTAAGAAACCGCCTAAAGGAAATGGGATTTACATACAGAAAAGCTAAACGAAAGGCATCATTAACACCTAAACAGAAAAAAAACAAGGTTACAATGGGCTAAGGAAAAGCAGTTGTGGACTGTGGATGACTGGATGAAAGTCATATTCAGTGATGAATCTCGAATCTGCATTGGGCAAGGTGATGATGCTGGAACTTTTGTTTGGTGCCTTTCCAATGAGATTTATAAAGATGACTGCCTGAAGAGAACATGTAAATTTCCACAGTCATTGATGATATGGGGCTGCATGTCAGGTAAAGGCACTGGGGAGATGGCTGTCATTACATCATCAATAAATGCACAAGTTTATGTTGATATTTTGGACAATTGAAAGGATGTTTGGGGATGATGAAATCATTTTTCAAGATGATAATGCATCTTGCCATAGAGCAAAAACTGCAAAAACATTCCTTGCAAAAAGACACATAGGGTCAATGTCAATGAGCAGATCTGATTTGATGCATATATATATATATATATATATATATATACATATATATATATATATATATATATATATACATATATATTAGGGCTGGGCAAGTTAACGCGTTATTATCGCGTTAATGCATTAATTAACACCAACATTTTTTTGTATCGCACATTAATGCTGTTGTTTTTTTATTGTAAGAGTCTGTTGCGCACAGGCTTTTGTTTTGAAAGCCTGTCGCTGACTGCTGCCGCACTCACAGGAACTGGTGTGATGAGTCCCCGACACCGGAAAAGAATTGGTCTATAAACCAACAAACATGGAGAAGGGCACACAACGTTTACATTTACAAAGTATTTCCAGAAGGTGTAGTCAACAGAACCAGGTATTTGCAGCCACTGCAAGCTGAATTTTCTTATCAGCAGAGTACTTAAAGTCTTAAATGTCACCTAAATGCAGCACACAAAGCTGATACCAGCAAATTATTCAACGAAACACCCTGTGGCATGAGGCTTTGACAGACTACGTTAGATGCAACGTGTGGGAGAACTATAGATAAACAAAGGATAAATAGATAAATAAAGGCAAGAGAAGCTCGACAGTGAAATGGATTGCCACAGACTGCAGGCCGATAAGTGGCGTGGAGGACGTCGGTCTGAGAGACATTCTGAGAATCACAACAAATGACAGCACGTATGAGATTCCCTCATGATGCACCATAAAGGAGAGGACTGCAAAAGCCACAACTTTACAACATGCACCCACTGTTGTTCTCACTGGGGGCTACTGGACATCACTGGATAACCATAATTTATTTTTATATAACTGCAACTGCATAAACAAAATGCTGCTGTTAAATGTTTGCAGAACAAACATTTTGGCACTTTCGTTCAATATGGCAGAACATTTAAAATAAAATTGCGCTATACACTACTTTTGAATTCATTTTTGGATTTTGCATAACAATGGATCTGGTTCTTGCATGTGGTATTGCTGTCACAAATATTGTGGTATTGCTGTCACAAATATTGCCTCTTACATCAGTGGTGTCTGATCACTCACTTATTAAGTTGACAGTTTCGCTGCCGTGTTTAGTGGAACAACAACCTTATATATCATTACGGCGATGCATCAACTCCTCAACTAAGACTGAACTTGAAGCTAGACTGCCTGATGTCTTAGCTTCACATTTGACAAATACCCAGTCAGTAAGACTTGTGGATAGTTTAAACTCAGTGCTCAAAACTACACTCGACATGATTGCACCACCTGTGTTAAAACCGCGCTCCCCCAAATCACAGTCACCTTGGTTCAATGATTCTCTGCGTGACCTCAAGCATAAAGCAAGAGGTCTAGAACAGAAATGACGTCGTTCAAAATTAGAAGTATTTCACCTTGTGTGGCGTGATGCTATCTTAGACTATAAGCATGCATTATTGGCTACAAAGCAGACTTACTACTCTGATTTGATCAACAAAAACAAGCATAACTCAAAGTTCTTGTTCGACACGGTGGCAACACTTATGCATGGACAACCACCTGTAGTTCGCTCTCCTTTTACAGCACAAGATTTCCTGGATTACTTTGGGAAGAAAATAGAAGACATCAGGTTAAACATGCTTATATCTTATATTATATTTTTCTGTCAGTGTGATGTATGACACACGAGCTGAGGCTGAGCGTTAACTGGTCAAATTACAAGATACAAGATACAAGATAATTTATTGATCATATGCAGGTTAACACAGAGTCAAGAGTCAGAGTCAACAGTGCAATGAAATGCTTAGGATGAGAAGGACTGTTCCAACTCGCAGGAAGTACCAGTAGCATGCAATATAAAAAAAAAAAAAAAAAAAAAAAAAAAAAAAAATATATATATATATATATATATATATATATACACACACACACACACACACACACACACACACACACACACACACACACACACACACACACACACACACACTGGATGGAGGGCCCATCAGCACCCGCCTGGTGGCCGGGCTTGCCATGGAGCCTGGATGAGGACAGCCAAAAAAGGCTATGTGGACCTTTTGTTTCCACCCTGTGGGCTCACCACCCACAGCTGGAACTGCTGGAGTCATGTGTGCTGTCCCATGGGTGGCAGTGAAAGTTGAGGGCCTCGACAGACCAGACCCAAGTGGCAGATGTTAGCTCTGGGAACAACACTGCACAGAACAACAGTTTGGAGTATTCAGCCTTCTTGGAGTCCCTGACTGGAGTCCTGTGTGGGGCTCCAGTGAGAGATTCTGTTGTTCTGCTGGGGGACTTCAACCCACATGTGGGCAATGGCAGAAACACCTGGAGAGGCGTGATTGGGAGGAATGGCCTCCCTGATTTAAACCCGAGTGGTTGTTTGTTATTGGACTTCTGTGTTAGTCATGGATTGTCCATAACAAACACCTGGAAGTGACATAAGACCAGCTGATGGAACATTTAGTTATTTTTTGGTGTTCTGCTTTAATTTTGTGTATCAGGAGAAAAAACAACTAATACTTGAGCAAAAAAGTATTTCTGAATAGAATTTTACACAGCAAATATGCATAAAAATCAGCACAATAACAAAGAAGGAGACGGGATCCAGCCCGTCTTACTTCAGTGTGAGCCAATGAGACGAACTCAGGTAGTGAGCAAAGTGAATACTTTAAGGATGCACTGTACCTAGTATTTTGAGTTTGCTTTAAAACTTCACTCACATTGCATTCAACACTGTCAAAATGGCCCAACACTATAAATGTTCAAAAACAACGTACCTGCAATGAAATATCTTCATGCTTTTTCTGAGTTATTTGAGAACAGGAGTTCACTCACCTTTAATAATGATGCAAAAGAATGTTAAATTGATGCCAACTCCCAGACCTCCCAGAAAGAATGCATTATTAAGAATCATATCCTTTTATTATTGTTAAAAAAAACTTTTTGCCAGTATATATATTTACATTTAATGAGGAAATATTGGAAAAAAACACCAAACCATTATTAGACAACTGCTAAAACCTGCATGAAGAAGTAGACAAGGTGACATTCTTTAGAAAGAAATGAGATAAACAATTCCATTTAAAGGCATCATTTTTATTGTTAAAACATCTTGTGTGTTTTGATGTGTTTGTGCCTGGTTGTGTGTTTCATTGGTGAATCAAAACCTTCCCCGGAAAGTGTCACGTGAAAAGTGTCATAAATGGTGTCAGATTTCCGTGTGACAGATGGGTCGTGGGCGTCGGTAGCTCTGCTTGTGCCACCGCCTTTATGTATGCATGTACTGTAGGTGTTCAGCCCTTCTTACCTGCAGCCTCTCTCTCTCTCTCTCTCTCTGCATGTTCTGTCCTCCTCTCTTCAGCTATGCGGTAAATTTTGGTGGTGTAACAGTAATAAGTAGAGGAGATGGACTAACAGAAATGGAGTGAGGAGATATAGAGTGAAAAACAGACGATAGGACTCAGAGATGGACATAAAAAAAAAAACAGTTTGTGTGTGTGGCCAAAGACACTAAATTTCTTCCTAAAAGAGCCAAACAGTTGGGTAATGCCAGCTCCAGTTCAGCTGGAACAAGAATAGAAATTTTATGGTGCAGAAATTATTGTTTGTAATATTAAGCATCATGAATATATGCCTCCAGAAATATACGTCCTGGAGAATGACATAGACTTGACAAATCATATATGTAATGTTGGATTTTTAACACCCATCGTACCATCACAACATCGATTTTTACAGACATTCACACATCTGAAGTTAGATAGTGTCACAAACCACAAGGTCAGGTGCTGAAAAATTAAGCCAACAAGGATGAATGGCCACTTGAGGCTGCCTCCAAAAGTGAGGCAAACTTCATAGAAGCCCATGTTAAAATCCCAAGTCACACAGCAGAAATAAACATGCAGCCGGTCTGCTCTGTGTGCAGCCGGTCTGCTCTGTGTGCAGCCGGTCTGCTCTGTGTCAGCCTGATCCCGTCAGATCTCAGAAGCTAAGCAGAGCAGGATCTGGTTAGTACTTGGATGTGAGACCTCTTTGGAACACCAGCAGCTGTGAGTGTTTCTCCAGGTGAAGCTGGAGTTGCGTCAGGAAGGGCATCCAGCGTAAAACTTGTGCCAATTACCAATGCGGATCTGGCTGCATCCGCTGTGGCGACCCCGAACAAAAAAACAAGAGCAGCTGAATGGACAACAACAACAGCCTAGCACAAAAACAAAACAACAAACAAACAAACAAACAAACAAACAACCAACCAAACAAACAAACAAACAAACAAACAAACAAACAAACAAACAAACACTTTTGGTCTCTCCAGTTAGTTTCCCCCTTCATGACAACTGTACTGGTTATGCATTTTTTTAAAAAATTAGATCATCAGTTTGAGCTATTTAACACCATAATGTTATGAACAATTAGGGGCGTGGACACTTTGAGTGACAGCTGTGCGCCAACAAGCTACATCAGGGCCCTGATAGCAGTGACCACTACCTGCTGTGGTCTAGAATGTTTGTTCTTTCTGAGAATTTTATTACAAATATCCCGTTCTACACATGGGTAATACAGAAGAATTTTATCCATGTCATTTTATATTTCATGTCACTTTAGTTAAGGTATAGTAAGTTGCATTGCATTGTGTTTGTTGTCATCATTAATTTTCATAGAGCAATTTGTGACATTCATCAGACTAGTCGGTAGCTTGCACAGCAGGAAGACCAGCTCACTACGCTTAGCACCGGGTTTAGCGAGCTAGATAAACGCCAGGACTCTTTCACGTTGTGAGTAAGCACACAGTTAAGCCAACTACTATCTGGACTGAAACTTCAGGTTACGTCGGACACGACTTCTGGTAATTCCAGTGTACCACCACCAGCTCTGTCAGCAGCCTCACCAGCTTCCATACCTGCACCTGTGGTCTGAAACCAATTGTTGTGACCAGAACGCTTCTCCGGTGAGACTGGTGACATCAGACCACTTATCACACAGTGTGAGTTGCTCTTCGAGCTTATGTCATCTATGTTTCCGTCCGACCGGACAAAGACAGCATACATGATAACTCACCTGATCAGTCATGCTGCAGCGTGGGCTACGGCAGAATGGGGTCGACAATCCTCCACCTGTGCTTCACTTCATGCCTTCACAACAGCACTCCAACAGGTGTTTCAACAGACTGCTCCGGGATGCGAAGCTGCACGCTCCCTCCTGAGGCTCAAGCAGGACAGCCACCAACTGACCGATTATGCTATAAACGTCCGTATCCTGGCGGCCAAGAGTGAATGGAACCCAGCCGCGCTCCTTAATGCTTTCTTCCAGGGGGTGTCGGACAATGTCCAGAACCAGCTGGATCTCCCAGAAGACCTCGATGAGCTCATCGCGCTGGCCATCCATACCGACCGACACCTGCAGGACTAACTTCGCAGAGGAATTTGACAACCAGAATGCTGGTTGGACATGCCTCCAAGCGGCTCTTCTTCCTCCACTCACATCCGCATTTGTGGATTCTGGTTCTGATGCCAATCTGATTTTGTCCTCTCTTGCCAGATCCCTATGCCTTAAGGTGTATAAGCTCTTGCGCCCTCTGGTGGTGCCTAAATATGAATGCGCTCCACTGGGTTCGAACCTGGGCCTTGTAGGGGTACCTGCATGTTACCATGACCTTGCAGCCATTTTTGGAGTAAATGGAGTAATTTTGGAGTATTCACCCCATTGTGAATACGACTGCGCTATTGAGCTTCTCCCTGGTGCGAGTCCGCCATGGGGAAAACTCTTTTCTCTATCAGCTCTTAAATGCATCGCTAAGAAGGATTATGTATAAGTCTCTTGCAGCCGGTTTGATTAGACCATTGTCGTTGCCAGCAGGGGCATGGTTCTTTTTTGTCGAAAAGAAGGACAAGCACCTTCACCTCTTACTGCGGCTTAAATAACATCATGGTTAAGAGCCATTATCCGCTGCCTCTCATCTTCTCTGCATTTGAGTTGTTAGAAGGAGCCAAGATATTTACAAAGCTAGACCTGCACACTGCTTTTCATTTGGTCCATATTAAGCAGGGTGATGAATGGAAAATTGCCTTTAATATGCCCACAGGACATTACGAATACCTGTTCATGCCATTTGGACTCGCAAACGCACCTGTCATATTCCAGAATCTAGTCAATGATGTGTTGGGGGGGAGTACCTGAATAAGTTTGCATTCATTTACTTACTTGAGATCTTAATCTATTCCTCCGATCTGGAGACTCACACCTGACATGTGGGCACAGTACTGCAAACCTTACTGCAAAATGATCTCTTTGTAAAGGCTGACAAGGGCGAATTCCGTCGACCCACGGTGTCCTTCTTGGGCTTTGTTATTCCTGAAGGGGAAATTAAGATGGATCCGGAGAAGGTAGCAGCGGTGCGGGACTGGGCCATTCCCACTTCTTGTAAAGAAGTAAAAGATTCCTGGGTTTTGCTAACTTTAATCGAAAATTCATACGCACCTTTAGTATGGTTGCAGCGCCTCTGCATGAGGTCACCTCATCCCTCCATCCTTTCATCTGGACGCCGGAGTGCGACGAGGTGTTAAGAGTCCTAAAACATCTCTTTACCGTGGCCCCTGTGCTGCTCCTTCCTGACCCTGCTCATCAGTTCGTGGTTGATTTTGAGGTTGATGGCTCTAATGTGGGTGTAGGAGTGTTCCTAATCCTTCAGACAACAGGCTGTATACGTGTGCCTTCTTGTCGAAAAAACTGACCGCTGGGGAGCGTAATTATTGCATCGACGACCGCAAGCTGTTGGCAGTTAAAGTGGCAGCACTGGTTGGAGGGGGCACAAATTCCATTCCTTATGTATACTGACCATAAGAACCTAGGGAATTTATGCACCGCTAAACATTTAAATTCACGCCAGGCCTGATGGGCCATATTCTTTAGCTGAATCAATTTCACTCTGTGTTACCGACCTGACGCTAAATACTACTCTACTACTACTACTAAATACTCAAGTATTAAAATTACATGAGCTACCGCAAGAATTGTATCGGACCGTGGGTCTCACTTTATGTCTAATTTCTGGAGGGAATTCTGCCGTCTCCTTGGGGTCTCGTCAAGGTTGACGTCTGGCAAACATCCACAGGCCAATGGACAAACCAAGCATTTTGATCAGGAATTAGAGAAGGGACTCCTGGTACTCGCCTCGCAACATCTTGCATCATGGTCAGCACAACTCCCCTGGATAGAACTTGCCTATAACAGTTTACCCTCAGCGTCCACCAGTTACTCTCCTTTTCATGCAGTTTTTGGTCATCAGCTTCCTTATCCTCCCCCCGTTAATCTCACCTCCTCAGTTCCCCCAGCACTTAGACTGATTTTCCATGACCAACGAACCTGGGAGCGGGCTCGGAAAGCTCTTTTATGCTCCACAGTAGCCTACAAGTCTGCTGCTGATCGTAAGAGGTCCACTGCACCATCATACACTCCCAATCAAAATGTCTGGCTCTCAATGCACCACTTTAGCCTTAGGGGCATACTCAAGAAAATTGGCTCCCAGGTTCGTTGGTCTCTTCCTGGTCTCCAAAATTATTAACCCTGTCTCCGTCCGTCTCCGTCTCCCCTGGTCCATGTGGATCCACCCCACATTTCATGTCAGTCATATTAAACCAGTCCGTTCCAATGTTTTCTCTCTCTGGCCACACCTTTGTTGTGGTGCTTTCCACGCACACCTGTTCCTAATAAGCGAAGTGCGCATCTCAGGCTGCACGGTGCATTAGGGGTAGGCTAAATTCTTCTACTACCAACCCACAAGCTATGGCGGCAGAAAGCAGTGAGGAGTGCTGTGATTTGGATCATTTCAACCGGTGGAAAGTTGATGATTTAAAGCGTTTTTGTAAGCGCCGCGGATTGCCTGTTACAACCAGGACTATGTACGGCAGTGGACAGAAATGGAAAGAAGAGCTGGTTGTGCTTGCGTGTGCTGCATCTGTACAGAAACTACCGTTAGTGCCGACAAAGTAGGAAGAGCGCGCTGTTGTCAAAAATGACCAGTCCTTGCTGATAGTTGGAGACAAACAAATTTCTGACCCCTTGAAGACAACTGACAGAAGTCCAGAGACTGAAACTGTGGATATTGCAGAATATTTAATAAGCAGGGATGAGAAATCGCTACTCCGCCGGCTTCATAATGACGACAATGACGGTGAGTCTCACATATAACCTCTTTTGTGTCACGTTTGTTTTGATAAGTTGACAGACATACAATGATATGTGCATGCATGCAGTTTGTTTATAGAACATGTCAATTTTACAATATTACGCGCCACGTCATTCATGGCGCGACATTACAGTCATAAGCCAATGTACGAAAACGGCGGTGCAGTTTCAGGATATTGACAAAATAAATGTGTGCAAGAAACTTACAATTTTAGTCCGTCTTTTACATCCGTCGGGATCTTTATTTTCTGTGGCAAAATTGTGTAGAATGAACGGAGGTTTACGACCACATTTCTTCTTCTTTCTGTCTTTGTGTGGACTCGGTGGAGCTTTGCAATCGTGTGTTTTCAGCCAACTTTCAAGCCTATAAATTCCGTTCGAGCATTTGAAAACAGCACAATGCGCACCTGTCATTATTGTATGCGTCGCTTAAGGCTTAAAGCCTTTGAAACATTCCCTCTAAAAGCCTTAACTTTTACAGTCCGCTAATGCTAATGTATACAAAATTCAGTGGGAGCGGTGTAAGTTTGGGAGCTGGAATTTTTGCCCCTGATTGACCCACGCATGCGCCGATGTGTTGCGCACTTCGCTTATTTGCAGCTCATCACCTGCAACATCATAGTCCTGCCTGCCTCAATTTGTTTTTCAACATCCAGCCCGTTTTTCTGACCTCGTCAAAGCCTGATGATTTTTGTACTTCTGCTGTATATTTTGGACTGCCTTTTTGTGTATCGACCTCTGCTGTCCTCCTCACTAAAGCCTTTTACCAACTAGAGCTGTTTGAGTCTTGCATTTGTGTCCAAATGTCTTGACCAACCCCCCTGTCACCAAGGCGATGGCTTATTGTTTTACTGAACTAACGTGAAATAAACCCCCCCCATTCATCTAAATATTGCAGTGTTTTTCTAATCATGTCTAAACTTGAAACCATGAATTTTTCAAAGGTATCAGTTGATGTAAACTAAATAACTTATTTTTTTCTTATATTAAGGATTAAGAAGTCTTCAGGTTTGGGTGTGTAATGTTGGTGGAAATTGCTCCTATGTCATAAAGGGTTGACATGTCTGACCTGAGATCAGTGGAGAAAGTTGCAATGACATGAAATACAATACAATGAAAGTAACATAAAAGAGATAAAAATGAAATGTTGTATGAAAAATACCTGTGCAATGAGCCTGAAGGGTCCTGAACTGATCTTACTCATTGGATTAAAAAACAAACAAACAAACAAACAAACAAACAAACAAACAAACAAACAAACAAACAAACAAACAAACAAACAAACAAACAAACAAACAAACAAACAAACAAACTAATTAAACTAATTAAACTGTAAAGTGTATGAGGTGTGACTTGTAAACTACACACACTCTGACATTTGCTGTAACAACTATACCTGAATTGTTCCTGAGGCACCAGTTATTCCAGAAGCAGTGTTTCATATGAGGTTTACAAAGAGGGGCTCAAGTGTCTAAGAAGTCATGCTATAAACTGAGCAGTGTTTGTCTATTTATTTACACCTCCTCCTTCAAGGTCCTTTGGCATTTTTGGACCAAACCTATTATTATTGGTGGGGGGGGGCAAGGAATTATATTTTTAACCCAAGTCTGCCAATGTTTGGATGAAGTTTGCCGTTAGGTCACTGTGGTCAAAGGTCAGATTTTCACAAGGAAATTAATTGTAATGTTCAATAGGGAATTCTATCCAAACACAGTGACAACATCTTCATTGATGCTTGACTTACCCAAACTATCTACCATGGCTATTGTCTTCACATTCATAGGTACAATTACTACAAGCCCAATTCCAATGAAGTTGGGATGTTGTGTAAAATGTAAATAAAAACAGAATACAATGATTTGCAAATCCTCTTCAATCTGTATTCAATTGAATACACCATAAAGACAAGATACTTAATGTTCAAACAGATAAACTTTATTGTTTTTGTGCAAATATTTGCTCACTTTGAAATGGATGCCTGCAACACGTTTCAAAATGCTGGGAATGTGGTATGGTTACCACGGTGTTACATCAACTTTCCTTCCAACAACACTCAATAAGCATTTGGGAACTGAGGACACTAATTGTTGAAGCTTTGTAGGTGGAATTCTTTCCCATTGTTGCATGATGTACGACTTCAGTTGTTCAACAGACAGGGTCTCTGTTGTCGTATTTTGAGCTTCATAATGCACCACACATTTTCAATGGGCGACAAGTCTGGACTGCAGGCAGGCCAGTCTAGTAGCCGCACTCTTTTACTATGAAGCCACGCTGTTGTAACACGTGCAGAATGTAGCTTGGCATTGTCTTGCTGAAATAAGCAGGGACGTCCCTGAAAAAGACGTTGCTTGGATGGCAGCATGTGTTGCTCCAAAACCTGGATGTACCTTTCATTTTTTGTATGACTATGTTTGTATTTTAGTGTTGTCTTTTTTGTGCTGGTGAGCCGAAGACAATTTTCCACATCGGTGGACAATAAAGAATTATTCTATTCTGTTCTATTCTATCACAGATGGTGCCATCACAGTTGTGTAAGTTGCCCATGCCATGGGCACTAACACACCACCGTACCATCACAAATGTTGGCTTTTGAACTTTGCGCTGGTAACAATCTGGATGGACTTTTTCTGTTTTGTCTGGAAGACATGGCATCCATGATTTGAACAATTTGAAATGTGGACTCCTCAGACCATAGCACATTTCTCCACTTTGCGTCTGTCCATTTGATATGAGCTCAGGCCCAGAGAAGGCGGCAGCGTTTCTGGATGTTGTTCATGTATGGCTTTCGCTTTGCATGGTAGAGTTTTAACTTACACTTGTAGATGTAGCAATGAACTGTGTTAATCCCTTAAGCCCTAGAGCCTATTTCTCCAAAATCACATACCCATACATTATGATTTATTTCTCAGCTTGTACAAGGTCAAAAATGCAAAAGTTTGGATCAGCTAAAAGACAGGTCCTAGGGGATGCTATGGATGTAAAAAAAAAATTGAAAGTAAATAATACTTGGTAGGAGTAAATGAGGTTTTTTTTCCCCTCAAAAAATGAATTCCGATTCATGTCTTTATTTGCTTGGTGTTTCAGCTGTGGTTAGTTGATATGTGACTGAAGTGGATACTTTTGTAGAGGAGACTTCGCTTGACATTTTGATGTATAATAAGTGTATGTTGGTGTCAACACTGGTTAGTTATGAGTGTACAAATGTTCCAAAACAGGGCAAGTTCCCAAATTTGGGGACTCTAGGGTTTAAGAGGTTAAGTGACAAATGGTTTTCTGAAGTCTTCCTGAGCCCATGTGGTAAGATCGTTTACACAATGATGTTGGTTTTTAATGCAGTGCCGCCTGAGGAGCCAAAGGTCACGGGCATTCAATGTTGTTTTTCGGCCTTGCCACTTACATGTAGAAAGTTCTCCAGATTCTCTGAATCTTCTGATTATATTATGGACTGTAGATGATGGAATCCCTAAATTCCTTGCAATTGAATGTTAAGAAACATTGTTCTTAAACTGTTGGACTATTGTTTTACACAGTTGTTCACAAAGTGGTGATCCTCGCCACATCTTTGTTTGTGAACGGCTGAGACTTTTGGGGATGCTCCTTTTATACCCGATCATGACGCTCACTGTTTACAGTTAGGTGATCTTTGAGCATTCATCAACTTTTTTGAAACATGTTGCAGGCATCCATTTCTAAATGAGCAAATATTTTCACAAAAACAATAAAGTTGATTAGTTTGAACATTAACTATCTTGTCTTTATGGTGTATTCAATTGAATATAGGTTGAAGAGAATTTGCAAATCATTGTATTCTGTTTTTATTTAGATTTCACACAATGTCCCAACTTCATTGGAATTGGGGTTGTAAGTTACTAAGTGAAAGCAAACCATGTAAGCAAATAATAATAATAATAATAATAATAATAATAATAATAATAATAATAATAATAATAATAAACCTGAGCAATTGTCAGAACAAATATTCCTTTAAGGCTTTATTATTTATGAAGTTGTGACATGACACATACCACCAGTATTTGTTCCCTCACCAAAACTTTAAGATTGAGGTGTTCTACATGTTGTTACTGAGTGCATGTAATGGTGGCGTGACATGCATAACAAGCAAACACTGGCATCAACTTTCTCACTTGGCGAACCTGTGACTCCCACAGGACAGGAATGTACTATCTTGTAAACCTGGTGTTGTTCACATGACAGGCAGAGAGCAGAGGGATCAACCTTTCCTGCTTGTACTCTGGTGCTGAGGGCAAATGAGGGAACTCCTGCTTTTGGTGTTTCCTTGTGTCAGGAAATGACATGTGCTGGATTGGTCTGTTTTACTCAATGATGAGCCAGTAAAGCTCAGCCAGCACAGCTTTGACATTTCCTTTGGCTCAGAACTTCATGGTGAAAGCTGCAGTCAAAACAACATTAGTGCCATGCAGAAAGATCATTAAGATCAGTTACATGATTTGAATTTTTCCTGTGATTGATGTCTCAATATCAAGTGTGTATAGCAATGAGAGACACGAGCTGTTGACATGAATTATAAGTTATAACTGCATGGTATAGTAGAAAATATCTAAGAATATATGTACAACCTCAAAGCAGAAAAAGTTGGTATGACATAGAAAATGCAAAATAAAACAACACAAAACAAACTATACAGTGATCCTTACATTTATATTTCACTGCAGACAGTATGAACCCAAGATATTTCATATTTTATGTGGTCAACTACATTTAATTTGTTCTTGCATTTAAGGTCTGTAACATTTCAAATTAAAACAAATTGTGACAGGGCAATAACGGATTAAATCATCATAGTTACAGTAAATTTTCTTGAGACACGTCAGGGGATGGCTACATGAACATTTCCAACTTACTGAATATACCCTAGACTTCATTTACATCCATCATTAAGAAATACAAACAGTATGGATTGAGTGACCATGCTGGAAGGAGACTAGTGAGGGAAGCCACCAAGATACCCATACAACCCTGAAGGAGTTACATACTTCTGTGGACGCACAGTAGATCAAGAACCTGCATAGTAAAGCTTCTGTCTTTTGTATCACCAGTTATACAGCTTCATGTCGGAGTGGAGTAGAGAAGAATTGTAAAATAGGATAACAGGCAAAAATCTAGACTTTGGTTTCATGTGCCTTCTGGCAAGCTGCAGCAGAAATTTCATTAAAAAAATTCCTCCTCTGTACTACTTCAACATGAAGCTGTATAACTGGTGATGCAACAGACAAACTTGCACTATAACTCAGCTTGGGACTCCGACGAGGGCAGTCGCATCTCCTCCACTCTCCCTTATCTCTGTTCCCTGCCTTTAACCTTCAAGTCCCTACTTCACCAGACTGTGAAGTCCTCAAATTATATTGGATTCTGGATCTATTGGACTACTATTGGATTAACCATGGAATTGATCAGCTGGTCTCTGAACGCTATTGACACCATTCTTTCTACAAGAAGGTCAGGACCGGGGGATCCTACCTGCCCAGATGGAACGTGTCCTGCGGGCTATGTTCTCGACTCCTGGAGTTCCTGGCGTGTTGCATGCTTGGCGCCTTTCTCCGTTGAGGACGTCAAGGATTTATTTATTTTTGGTCTCATGGTAGCAGGGGTGGTACTTTCTGGCTTATGTGCTGCCCTGATCTACCGGAAAATTGGCAAGACGGCGGTATCAAGAACCATGGCCCCTCATTTGTCTGTCATGATTAACGAGGTTGACAAGGCGGTGCATTCTCAGACTGCGATGACTCTTGAACTCAGATGTAAATTGGATGACATCCAGTTACGGTTACGCCATCCGGTTACGCCAATCGGAGGTCACTAAAATTAACATTGAATCGGTGTGTAACTTTGCAAAAACAATGTCCCCTCCCCAATTGGACCGGGAGTGACATGTTTAGCTGCATGTTCTCCTTGAATTGCTGGCTGTCTGAGTGGTGTCCAAAAAATGAGGTGGGCTTCATAGATAATTGGCAAAGCTTCTGGGGAAAACCTGGTCTTGTTAGGAGAGACGGCATCCATCCCACTTTGGATGGAGCAGCTCTCATTTCTAGAAATCTGGCCAATTTTCTTAAATCCTCCAAACCTGTTGTGTGTTGGGGGGTTTGGCTGGACGTTTTTGTGTTGTTTTCTTTTCTTTGCTCTCCAGGTGGTATGCAAACTGGTTTTTGTCTGTGGAGACGGTGCTGGCAGAAGAGTCCTTCACCCTCATCAGCATTATTAGCTGCACCTGTGGATGATGCTCACGTGTAAACTTAAAGACTTTCAGCTGAAGCAGATAATGAGAAGTCGTTCTGCATTTAAGCCATGAGTGGTTCAAGCAGAATTGCCGGGAACTCGACCTTGTGACGTTCGTTTGTGAGATGCTGAGGACCGCGCCTGGGTTTGACACATCGTGCCTGTGAAGGAGGACGGGTGAGGGACACATGCTGTCAGCACACATCAGAGGTGATGATTGTCTGAATAAGTGTTAACAGTAATTTGGTATTTTGTTACGCAGTATATTTGAACATTGATGAGAATTGTGCAGCTCGCTTCTCACTGCCGTGGCGTACGGAATGATGATCCTCCACCTGTTGTGAGAAGCTGCTCATTTACATAAAGCTTAAATTCAGACCTGAATGTGTGTGCCTTTGAAGGATATTTGTTGTAGCTGTTGACTTACCTCACCTTTTCCATCCTTCACAGAGTCAGTTTGTCGTGTCCACCTGGGGGGTGTTCGGCGGTGAGTCTGGGTCCAGAAGCGTCGGGCTTCGATCCATTTGGGCGTTGGAGAGCGCGCCGTCCTTCACCTCGCCAGACAACCGCATATTTATGTTGTACACAGTTATTGCACTGAAGGGAAATAAATTTGTTTTGTTTTTGGAACCGCTTTCTGGTTATTTAGCGCTGGGTTCAGTCAGATGCTGGTCCGCTCCTCAACTCGCGTCTGCACATAACAGTAATTTCCGGCCATTCCAAAACGGACCCAGCGGCAGAAGCGGTTCCGTTTGCCGAAAGAGTTCAAGAACACTTGGAGAAAATATGGGAGCAATTACAGCATCTTGCAAACCAAATTAAACAAACAGATGCATGCGTTACGGAGCTTGCAGCGCAAGCCGTTCCGCTTCCTGCTGCTCCAGCTGCGGCACCATCGATACCGGTGCAGATAACTCCGTCACCCTGAGATTCGGCTTCCGAACCAATCATTTGTCATCCAGAGCCTTATGCGGGAAACGTTGAAGCCTGTGCTCCGTTTTTGATGCAATGTTCTCTGGTTTTTGCTCAGCGACCGGCTTCCTTCTCTCCTGATGGTAGTCGTGTCTCATATGTGACAAATTTGCTCCGAGGTGACGCTTTAGCTTGGGTCATTGCGTTGTGGAGTAATAACTCTCCATTGTTAGGATCCTTTAAGGATTTCTCCCGGGAGTTCCGCTTGGTTTTTGACCATCCCGTGAAAACAAATACCGGATGAGCCCATGCAGCTCGGACGAGCTGAAGCTGCCATATTGCCCCGGTCACATAAGCGTCAAGAAAGATAGTGATGACGTATCTCCAGGTGTTCTGGAACAGGCATAAAAATGGACAAAAAAAAAAACCCCCAAAAAACCCTTTGGTTGTTTAGTTATTTGGGCTATTTTTTTTTTGTAAGGGGTTATAAATTGTTTGGGGATTTAGAGGAGGTTCCGGAGGAGTGAACGACTGGCAGTTCGGAGCTCGTCTGGACTCAGGTAATCATTTGTTTCATTATTTGGACTTAGGTCATTTTTGTTTGAGGATTGGGTCATTTTGTTTTGTTGTTTTAATTTCCCTGTTTCCCTAACCCCAACCTCACATGCTCTAAGACCGTTTGTCTTTTGGGTTGTGGGGTGGTGCAGGTTGGTTACGCTGAGCGTTTCTCAGAAAACCTCTGCACCTGGGGGGGGGGGGGGGGGGTTGTCAGGGGCGTTTTTTTTGGGTTTGGTTAGGGCCCGGTTCCTCTCCAGCCTCGGTGGGCCTTTGACCGTTCGTCATTGGTGTTACCGGGATGTGGTGCAGCGGGAACATACCTCAGTCGGAGTGGTTGGCCGATCAGTTGCCGTTCGCCATTTCGGTAGTTCCACCCCTCCCATAGGCTGGTGGTATGGTCGGGTTGGGGCACCGGACGTCTTTCCGGTTTTCCGCTGCGTTTTGGGGATGGGACCGGGTTAGTTTTTCCTGTTTCCTTCCCCAGCTTAGTAGTTTTGTGCCGTTCGCCAAAATTGTGCTAACGATAGGCTCTGGGAGTGATCTGGGGTCTTTCAGGGTGCTGGGGGGGGGGGGGTAACAGGGTTTGCCAGTTGTTTTATTTGCCCCCGGGGTGGTTTTTTGAAGTCCGCCGGGGGTTGCCTTTTTGTGTTTTTTATGTTTCCTTCCAGGTTCCACCTCCAGGATTGATGGGACGGTCCTCTGGGGGGGAACTGGCTTGTGGGGCCGACTAGCCAAGTGTGGCCGGGTCTGGGGTCCTGGGTTGTGGGGGAGGTTGCCTCCTGGGTTGATGGTACTGTCTCTGGGGGGCGCTGTTGCTCCATGAATACCTGGGGACCTCTGGGGACCTCTGTGGGATTCCGGCTTTGGCTGTTACTCCTGGAACTGGCGGTAAGGTCTTCTGGGGGTGTTGGGCTCTGCAAGTCGTTCTGGGGGAGTTGTTTGTTATTTTCTTTGTGAATTTATGTTGGTATTGTGTTGTTGGGGCTATGTTGGGTTTTTGGATTTGGGTGTTTTTCTTTTCTTCCCGGGGTTGGATGGGACGGTCCCCTGGGGAGGGTTTGGGTGGGTTTTGTGTTTTTTCTTGTATGTTGGGTTGTATATGGACTTTTTGGGGTTTTTTTTTATGCCAGCCGGCCTTTCAGCCGCGGTGCCCTGTCCTGCCGTCTGCTTTCTGTCATGGACCCCGGAGGGAGGTGTTGTTCTCGGGCCTGGTCTGTTCGGTCGCCGGGGGGCTTCCCGTTGATGGGGGGGGTACTGTTGTGTGTTGGGATGTTTGGCTGGATGTTTTTGTGTTGTTTTCTTTTCTTTGCTCTCCAGGTGGTATGCAAACTGGTTTTTGTCTGTGGAGACGGTGCTGGCACATCGTGCCTGTGAAGGAGGACGGGTGAGGGACACATGCTGTCAGCACACATCAGAGGTGATGATTGTCTGAATAAGTGTTAACAGTAATTTGGTATTTTGTTACGCAGTATATTTGAACATTGATGAGAATTGTGCAGCTCGCTTCTCACTGCCGTGACATACGGAATGATGATCCTCCACCTGTTGTGAGAAGCTGCTCATTTACATAAAGCTTAAATTCAGACCTGAATGTGTTGCTGATAGTGTGTGCCTTTGAAGGATATTTGTTGTAGCTGTTGACTTACCTCACCTTTTCCATCCTTCACAGAGTCAGTTTGTCGTGTCCACCTGGGGGGTGTTCGGCGGTGAGTCTGGGTCCAGAAGCGTCGGGCTTCGATCCATTTGGGCGCTGGAGAGTGCGCCGTCCTTCACCTCGCCAGACAACCGCATATTTATGTTGTACACAATTATTGCACTGAAGGGAAATAAATTTGTTTTGTTTTTGGAACCGCTTTCTGGTTATTTAGTGCTGGGTTCAGTCAGACGCTGGTCCGCTCCTCAACTCGCGTCTGCACATAACAAAACCGTGACTATCCAGGGTTGGGACCAGGAAGCAGAGTTGTAGTCTTACACACCTCTCTGCAGCTTCTCTCCCCCTGCCATCCCCTCATTACCCCATCCCCGTAGAGACGGTGCCTGCTCCCAGACCACCAATAACCAGCAAAAATCTATTTAAGCATAAAAATTCAAAAAGAAAAAATAATATAGCACCTTCAACTGCACCACAGACTAAAACAGTTAAATGTGGTCTATTAAACATTAGGTCTCTCTCTTCTAAGTCCCTGTTAGTAAATGATATAATAATTGATCAACATATTGATTTATTCTGCCTTACAGAAACCTGGTTACAGCAGGATGAGTATGTTAGTTTAAATGAGTCAACACCCCCAAGTCACACTAACTGCCAGAATGCTCGTAGCACGGGCCGAGGCGGAGAATTAGCAGCAATCTTCCATTCCAGCTTATTAATTAATCAAAAACCCAGACAGAGCTTTAATTCATTTGAAAGCTTGACTCTTAGTCTTGTCCATCCAAATTGGAAGTCCCAAAACCAGTTTTATTTGTTATTATCTATCGTCCACCTGGTCGTTACTATGAGTTTCTCTGTGAATTTTCAGACCTTTTGTCTGACTTAGTGCTTAGCACAGATAAGATAATTATAGTGGGCGATTTTAACATCCACACAGATGCTGAGAATGACAGCCTCAACACTGCATTTAATCTGTTATTAGACTCAATTGGCTTTGCTCAAAAGGTAAATGAGTCCACCCACCACTTCAATCATATCTTAGATCTTGTTCTGACTTATGGTATGGAAATTGAAGACTTAACAGTATTCCCTGAAAACTCCCTTCTGTCTGATCATTTCTTAATAACATTTACATTTACTCTGATGGACTACCCAGCAGTGGGGAATAAGTTTCATTACACTAGAAGTCTTTCAGAAAGCGCTGTAACTAGGTTTAAGGATATGATTCCTTCTTTATGTTCTCTAATGCCATATACCAACACAGTGCAGAGTAGCTACCTAAACTCTGTAAGTGAGATAGAGTATCTCGTCAATAGTTTTACATCCTCATTGAAGACAACTTTGGATGCTGTAGCTCCTCTGAAAAAGAGAGCTTTAAATCAGAAGTGCCTGACTCCGTAAGTTGGAGAGGAAATGGTGTCTCACTAATTTAGAAGATCTTCCCTTAGCCTGGAAAAAGAGTCTGTTGCTCTATAAAAAAGCCCTCCGTAAAGCTAGGACATCTTACTACTCATCACTAATTGAAGAAAATAAGAACAACCCCAGGTTTCTTTTCAGCACTGTAGCCAGGCTGACAAAGAGTCAGAGCTCTATTGAGCCGAGTATTCCTTAACTTTAACTAGTAATGACTTCATGACTTTCTTGCTAATAAATTTTAACTATTAGAGAAAAATTACTAATAACCATCCCAAAGACGTATTGTTATCTTTGGCTGCTTTCAGTGATGCCGGTATTTGGTTAGACTCTTTCTCTCCCGATTGTTCTGTCTGAGTTATTTTCATTAGTTACTTCATCCAAACCATCAACATGTCCTTTTAGACCCCATTCCTACCAGGCTGCTCAAGGAAGCCCTACCATTATTTAATGCTTCGATCTTAAATATGATCAATCTATCTTTATTAGTTGGCTATGTACCACAGGCTTTTAAGGTGGCAGTAATTAAACATTACTTAAAAAGCCATCACTTGACCCAGCTATCTTAGCTAATTACAGGCCATCTCCAACCTTCCTTTTCTCTCAAAAATTCTTGAAAGGGTAGTTGTAAAACAGCTAACTGATCATCTGCAGAGGAATGGTCTATTTGAAGCGTTTCAGTCAGGTTTTAGAATTCATCATAGTACAGAAACAGCATTAGTGAAGGTTACAAATGATCTTCTTATGGCCTCAGACAGTGGACTCATCTCTGTGCTTGTTCTGTTAGACCTCAGTGCTGCTTTTGATACTGTTGACCACAAAATTTTATTACAGAGATTAGAGCATGCCATAGGTATTAAAGGCACTGTGCTGTGGTGGTTTGAATCATATTTATCTAATAGATTACAATTTGTTCATGTAAATGGGGAATCTTCTTCACAGACTAAGGTTAATTATGGAGTTCCACAAGGTTCTGTGCTAGGACCAATTTTATTCACTTTATACATGCTTCCCTTAGGCAGTATTATTAGACGGCATTGCTTAAATTTTCATTGTTACGCAGATGATACCCAGCTTATCTATCCATGAAGCCAGAGGACACACACCAATTAGCTAAACTGCAGGATTGTCTTACAGACATAAAGACATGGATGACCTCTAATTTCCTGCTTTTAAACCTCAAGATAAAACTGAAGTATTCTACGTGGCCCCACAAATCTTAGAAACATGGTGTCTAACCAGATCCTTACTCTGGATGGCATTACCCTGACCTCTAGTAATACTGTGAGAAATCTTGGAGTCATTTTGATCAGGATATGTCATTCAATGCGCATATTAACAAATATGTAGGACTGCTTTTTTGCATTTACGCAATATCTCTAAAACTAGAAAGGTCTTGTCTCAGAGTGATGCTGAAAAAACTAATTCATGCATTTATTTCCTCTAGGCTGGACTATTGTAATTCATTATATCAGGTTGTCCTAAAAGTTCCCTGAAAAGCCTTCAGTTAATTCAAAATGCTGCAGCTAGAGTACTGACAGGGACTAGAAGGAGAGAGCATATCTCACCCATATTGGCCTCTCTTCATTGGCTTCCTGTTAATTCTAGAATAGAATTTAAAATTCTTCTTCTTACTTATAAGGTTTTGAATAATCAGGTCCCATCTTATCTTAGGGACCTCATAGTACCATATCACCCCAATAGAGCGCTTCGCTCTCAGACTGCAGGCTTACTTGTAGTCCTAGGGTTTGTAAGAGTAGAATGGGAGGCAGAGCCTTCAGCTTTCAGGCTCCTCTCCTGTGGAACCAGCTCCCAATTCAGATAGCGAGACAGGCACCCTCTCTACTTTTAAGATTAGGCTTAAACTTTCCTTTTTGCTAAAGCTTATAGTTAGGGCTGGATCAGGTGACCCTGAACCATCCCTTAGTTATGCTGCTATAGACTTAGACTGCTGGGGGGTTCCCATTATGCACTGAGTGTTTCTTTCTCTTTTTGCTCTGTATGCACCACTCTGCATTTAATCATTAGTGATTGATCTCTGCTCCCCTCCACAGCATGTCTTTTTCCTGGTTCTCTCCCTCAGCCCAACCAGTCCCAGCAGAAGACTGCCCCTCCCTGAGCCTGGTTCTGCTGGAGGTTTCTTCCTGTTAAAAGGGAGTTTTTCCTTCCCACTGTCGCCAAGTGCTTGCTCACAGGGGGTCATTTTGACCATTGGGGTTTTTACGTAATTATTGTATGGCCTTGCCTTACAATATAAAGTGCCTTGGGGCAACTGTTTGTTGTGATTTAGTGCTATATAAATAAAATTGGTTGAAATTGATTGATTGACATCTTGGAGCAGATGCGTGCCCTGCAGTTGAAGCTGAAGATTTCAGAGGCCAGTGAATATTCTTAATTCATAATTGGGATTTGGTTGTGCAAGTGGAACTGTTAAAAGTGTTTTTCACTGCTCAACCATAACATTACAGGCTTATCAAGCCTGAAGGTCAAATTGCCCGACTGTTTTTCCTCCAGAGGGATTTGTTTCGGCCTGGGGAACATTGGCTGTTTCTTATATCATCTCACAAAGACAATAAACTGCTTTTCACAGGACTGAAGCAAGCTCCATTCCCTCTCCCCACCCCCTCCTTCCCCCATCCACCCCCCCCCCCCTTCCGGCGCCTGTTAAATGTCACTCCTTCCCCTTTCGGTGGGGGTGGTGCAGTTTTAGCTGCAGCCCCTACCACTGCCCCCCAAGCTGACGGCGGCGCATCTCAGGGTTGCTGCGTGGCCTTCACCCACTTGTCTCAATTTGGATAACAGACTTTTTCAAACTTAGTGCACATAAACAATGTCAAATGTGTATGTGTTGCCTTTAATTCTGATGTGTGCCATTATTACGGAAAACAAGTAATAATTGTGGACTAATTGCTGTCTGAGGTAACTGGAGTGTAAACGTAATTTCTCCACTGTGAGATCAGTAAAGTATATCTAATCTATCTGATCTAATCTAACTCCTTCAGAGATGTTTGGGTGTCTTGGTGGCTTCCCTCACTTGTCTCCTTCTAACATGGTCCCTCAGTGTTTGACACCGCATTACTTTACAAAGATTTACCATACAGTATCACACCATTTATTTTTCTTAATAATTGATGTAAAGGTCCAAAACATATGACTTGGAAAATCCATGTATTATCCACTGACTTACTCAAGAAATGGATGTAAAAGATTATCCTTGTTTCCAACTTTGTTGGAATGTGTTGCAGGCCTTAAATGCAGGAATGGATATATATTAATAAATGAAAATAAGTTGACCATGCAAAACATGGAATATCTTGAGTTCATATTGTTTGCAATTAAATAAAAGTCAAAATAAATGTAAGGATCAAAGTTTTTTTTTCCATATCATCCTAACTTTTACTGATTTGGAGTTTTACTTTTTGCCAAATAAATGGTAATTTAGCAAGACTCAAATCAGAAGTATCACTTGTATCATGAGGGAACTGTTATGTGTCGGACGCAGCCCGGAGAACCGACCAGCGTTTGAAGGACCCAGTATGAAATAAGCAGAGCACAGTACAAAGGATAACAAAATTTAATGACATAACAGTGATGTGGAAAAGTACAAACAAATAAGTGCGCGGTCTGCGAGGTGATAATACGGTGCGCTCCCAGCTGCACAAACGGTCCAGAGCCAGAAACAGTTCGGACCCAAGGACCCCGCCGACACCCCCCAGGTGGCCGTGACAAACTGTGTCTGTGAAAGAAGAAACCATCATGTGAGTCCACACTCCACACACAGAGAGACCACTCAAAGGTGTACATAAACAGCAAACACTTCCTGGCTTAATTACTAATCAGCTTCCCACCCTGCAGGCATGGAACACCCTGTTCACATACTCAACTGCAGTGGAAGCTGATTAAACGACTAACATAACAGCTCAATATATTAAGGTGAGAGGGACACCACATTTACTGACTGTACAAATGTTAGTCACAAAACCTGATGTACCTCAGGAAGTGTGCTGACGAGCGTGAGACCTCACCCCCTCCTCTTTCACAGACCATGGCATCAAACCTGAACGTTCTCTGCATCCATAATGATGAGATGGCTCTCAAGACGACGATCTCACCCGTCTGGTCACAAGGTCGAGTCTCTGGCAAATACACACTGTGTACTCCAGACTTAAATGCCACCATGCTCCAATCCGTGTAGATGCACCACAGCTGTGAGTCCTGACGAGCTGCACATGATCAGCCTCAGGTGACCAGGGTGAGGTCCTGATAACTCAGCCACACAGCCACTCAGTCCTAAATGCGTGCCACCTGGAAGGAAAAACAAAAGACAGAAAACAGAAGACAAACAAAAGCCAGCCAGGCACGCCAGGCACCCCAGCCACAACAGGAACATCAACTATGATATTTTGTACCTGGAGAAGGCCAAGGGGACACTCACGTTTGACCAGAGATGGTGACTTTCGAGAGGTCAAGATGGTCCGCTTGTCTGCCTGGGTGGCTGCAATTCAAAACCTAAGATGGTTCTGTAGTGTGGTAGACACGGCGACATGCTGCACCAGTGTGTGCTCCTACAGTTGACCCAATAAAATAAACAGATTAAAAATCTCAGTAAATATATCATCCCAGGTCATTTCATTCTTTGAATGTTCAAACTGACCCAATGGCAGACAAGAATCAGGTCTGTAAATCTAGAAGTACCTCTTATAAAGTTTTAATGTTGTGTTTCATGACTTCATCAGAAAAAAAAATACAAAATCTCAAAGCTCAGAAGTCATAAGGGTAGAAGGAATAAGACAACATGAGGGAAAGTGAGGAAAAGTGGCCTTGAAGTGACAAAACAGGCTGAAAGTAGAAAAGAAACAAAACAAAACAACAAAGAAAGGAGAATTAAGAAAACTGGCAAAAAGCAAGAACTACATTGGTAAGACCAGAGAAGTGATCCCGAGCCAGACGTCTCTCACTAAGCAGCAGGCAGATGTTGGATCCACAGGCAGGCAACCAGTGCAGAGACTCTGACGCTGACACTGCAGCAAGCACACATCCACACACATGCTTACTACATGCACACTACAAGTGTGTGTGCACACACACCAGAGAACAAAACCATTTGAATTCAACTGTATTTTAAATGCAGTCTTTGGGGCCTATCATGACGGTCTATAGTGCACGGTCTAAAGTGCATTGTGCATCAACTGCATTTGGTGCATGTCTAGTTCCAGTTTGCTGTTTATGTGGCACATATTCTGTGCAAAAAGGGAAGACACAGGGTGGAAAGTACCACATTTTGGGGTATATAAATCAAGTTTTTTTTTTTTTCCTTTTTGCTAGTTTGGAAGATTTTGCAGTTTATATTCCGGTGCGCCTTGTATACTGAAAAATCAAATTTGTTGTTATTATATATATATAATAATTTGGCACAGGTGTTTACATGCATATTTTATGGCCTGGTTGGGTATTCATATGTGTTAAATGCCACCAAGCTAACTGATTAGTGCTAACCTGGTGCTCACGAATACAACAAATAAATTAAACACTAAAATTTCACTCAATAAAAATACCAGAGCACCAAATTCGTTGATGGGCCGTCCATACAGTGTACTGCACAGAAAACCATATGATCGCAGACATTTGTAAAAAAACAAAAAATAAACAAACAAACAAAAAAAACAATGCTCTGAAAGAACAAACAGTCGGCTTAACCAAGTTAATCAAGTCCACAGCGGCCAGCAGTCACTGCTAGAAGAGGGCCCTTACTAGCACAGAACTGTCATTCAATGTGACTGCATTAATATGAGCGAAGCGTCGCGAACTTGCTCATGGTACAGGGAGTCCCGAACAGGAAGTGCCAAATTTTGAGTCCACAGTGAAACAGAAATCGTCAAATGTTGAACAATTCCTGGATTGACAATACAGGGGATCTTGTGGGATCTTCAGTGGCAAATTGACATTGAAACAGGAAGTTCCAAATTTTGAGTCCACAGTGAAACAGGAAATGTCAACTGTTGAACACTTCCTGGAACGCTAAACTGAGAGGCGGTGTGCACCTTGACAGGTCTTGAGGTGAGTCAGTGACTATTTAGCCTGTAAATTACATGTAAAAATATTTTGAGCTTTGAAAATAAGTAAGCTGAAGGGTTTTAGCCATGCTAAAGTTCCCCTGAATTAATTACTGAAAACAAATTCTGAAGTACCTAAATGGTTAGATGGTGAAGAACCTCCAGGCATGAGTGGCAAATAAAGAAAAATGCTTACAATGGCGGGGTGTCAAGAGGGCAGTTGCTGGGGGGAAGCAGAAGGATTTTAGCCATGCTAATGCTCCCCAGAAGCATTTACTGAATAAAAAGTCCAAAGGACATAAATGACGTGAGATGCTGAAGAGCTTTACTCGTTCATGCCTACGACACACACACACACACATATATATATATATATATATATATATATATATATATATATATATATATATATATATATATATATATATATATATATATATATATATATATATATATACAACCCCTGGCAAAAATTATGGAATCACCGGAGGATTGGAGCCTTGGAGGATGTTCATTCAGTTGTTTAATTTTGTGGAAAAAAAGCAGATCACAGACATGACACAAAACTAAAGTCATTTCAAATGGCAACTTTGTGGCTTTAAGAAACACTATAAGAAATCAGGAAAAATAATTGTGGCGGTCAGTAACGGTTACTTTTTTAGACCAAGCAGAGGGAAAAAATATGGACTCACTCAATTCTGAGGAATAAATTATGGAATTACCCTGTTAAATTTCATCCCCAAAACTAACACCTGCATCAAATCAGATCTGCTCGTTTGTCTGCATGTAAAAAGGAGTGATCACACCTTGGAGAGCTGTTGCACCAAGTGGACTGACATGAATCATGGCTCCAACACGAGAGCTGTCAATTGAAACAAAGGAGAGGATTATCAAACTCTTAAAAGAGGGTAAATCATCACGCAATGTTGCAAAAGATGTTGGTTGTTCACAGTCAGCTGTGTCTAAACTCTGACCAAATACAAACAACATGGGAAGGTTGTTAAAGGCAAACATACTGGTAGACCAAGGAAGACATCAAAGTGTCAAGACAGAAAACTTAAAGCAATATGTCTCAAAAATTGAAAATGTACAACAAAACAAATGAGGAATGAATGGGAGGAAACTGGAGTCAACGTCTGTGACCGAACTGTAAGAAACCGTCTAAAAGAAATGGGATTTACATACAGAAAAGCTAAACGAAAGCCATCATTAACACCTAAATAGAAAAAAACAAGGTTACAATGGGCTAAGGAAAAGCAGTCGTGGACTGTGGATGACTGGATGAAAGTCATATTCAGTGATGAATCTTGAATCTGCATTGGGCAAGGTGATGATGCTGGAACTTTTGTTTGGTGCTATTCCAGTGAGATTTATAAAGATGACTGCCTGAAGAGAACATGTAAATTTCGACAGTCATTGATGATATGGGGCTGCATGTCAGGTAAAGGCACTGGGGAGATGGCTGTCATTACATCATCAATAAATGCACAAGTTTAAGTTGATATTTTGGACACTTTTCTTATCCTATCAATTGAAAGGATGTTTGGGGATGATGAAATCATTTTTCAATATGATAATGCATCTTGTCATAGAGCAAAAACTGTGAAAACATTCCTTGCAAAAAGACACATAGGGTCAATGTCATGGCCTGCAAAAAAAAAAAAAAAAAAAAAATATATATATATATATATATATATATATATATATATACATTTATGGCTTAAAATACGAGGTCTGTCAATAAAGTAACGGTCCTTTTTATTTTTTTCAAAAACTATATGGATTTCATTCATATGTTTTAACGTCAGACATGCTTGAACCCTTGTGCGCATGCGTGAGTTTTTCCACGCCTGTCGGTGACGTCATTCGCCTGTGAGCATGCCTTGGGAAGGAGTGGTCCTGCCCCTTCGTCGGATTTTCATTGTCTGGAAATGACGGAATGAAAAGGACTTTTTTTTTTCCATCAGAATGTTTTCAGAAGCTGTTAGAGACTGGCACCTGGAAACCATGCTAAAAATTTATCTGGCTTTCGGTGAAAATTTCACGGGCTTCACAGAGAATAAGTTCTGTTAGTATAGCTTTAAGGACCCCTTTAAGGACGCTCGGCGCGCCACGCTCCGAGCTGCAACGACGCAACACAAGCCACCGGACCATTTCTAAACGAATAGCTCTGTGGATACGAGACCGTTGTGTGCTCTTTCTCTGGTTATCACAAGAGCTGGACATCAGCCATTTTCCGGCAGATTTCACTTTTAACAAGAGATTTTGTCATGGAAAGCCGCGCAGAGGCTTCGCGCGTCACGACCCATTCCCTTTGGAAGCGAGACAAAGGAACACCTCCGTTTCGGCGTGTCAGATGACAAGTTTGGACATGTCTATCTCGGCTTTCAATGCTTACCAGTCCAGTAAGTATCAGTGAAAGCATCGTCGCAGCTCGGAGCACGACGCGCCGAGCATCCTTAAAGGGGTCCTTAAAGCTGTAGTAACAGACCTTATTCTCTGTGAAGCCCGTAAAAGTTTCACCGAAAGCCAGATAAATTTTTCGAATGGTTTCCAGGTGCCAGTCTCTAACAGCTTCTGAAAAAATTCTGATGGAAAAAAAGTCCTTTTCATTCCGCCATTTCCAGACAATGAAAATCCGACGAGGGGGCGGGACCACTCCTTCCCAAGGCGTGCTCACAGGCGAATGACGTCACCGACAGGCGTGGAAAAACTCACGCATGCGCACAAGGGTTCAAGCTTGTCTGATGTAAAAACATATCAATGAAATCCATATAGTTTTTGAAAAAAATAAAAAGGACCGTTACTTTATTGACAGACCTCGTAGCTTCAATTGATGAGCTATTAAAAAATTCACAGTTGTTATGAAGTGCCAAACTAGCTACCAAGACCAAAACCTTTTATGTAGCAGGATGTAAATATGTTTATTTCTGCTATAAGGTTGGACATTTTAACATAAGGGGCTAAGTGGAATGACCCCTTTTTGGAGCCAGCCTCAAGGAACTGCAAGGTTCGTCACTTCCATGTTGGCTTCATTTCTAAGCACCAGAGGTTGGGACTTGGTTGGAAATTTGCAGTAACTTTTGTGCTACGCTGTGCAATTCTTTGCTCCAAGTGTTAGACAGGACCAGTCATTTCATGTGAATAAGCAGTGAACCGATGAAAGTAGTACATGTCATTCATATACAACCCCTGGCAAAAATTATGGAATCACCGGCCTCGGAGGATGTTCATTCAGTTGTTTAATTTTGTAGAAAAAAAGCAGATCACAGACATGACACAAAACTAAAGTAATTTCAAATGGCAACTTTCTGGCTTTAAGAAACACTATAAGAAATCAAGAAAAAAGATTGTGGCAGTCAGTAACGGTTACTTTTTTAGACCAAGCAGAGGAAAAAAATATGGAATCACTCAATTCTGAGGAAAAAATTATGGAATCACCCTGTAAATTTTCATCCCCCAAATTAACACCTGCATCAAATCAGATCTGCTCATTGACATTGACCCTATGTGTCTTTTTGCAAGGAATGTTTTTGCAGTTTTTGCTCTATGGCAAGATGCATTATCATCTTGAAAAATGATTTCATCATCCCCAAACATCCTTTCAATTGTCCAAAATATCAACATAAACTTGTGCATTTATTGATGATGTAATGACAGCCATCTCCCCAGTGCCTTTACCTGACATGCAGCCCCATATCATCAATGACTGTGGAAATTTACATGTTCTCTTCAGGCAGTCATCTTTATAAATCTCATTGGAAAGGCAGCAAACCAAAGTTCCAGCATCATCACCTTGCCCAATGCAGATTCGAGATTCATCACTGAATATGACTTTCATCCAGTCATCCACAGTCCACAATTGCTTTTCCTTAGCCCAGTGTAACCTTGTTTTTTTCTGTTTAGGTGTTAATGATGCCTTTCGTTTCACTTTTCTGTATGTAAATCCCATTTCCTTTAGGCGGTTTCTTACAGTTCGGTCACAGACGTTGACTCCAGTTTCCTCCCATTCGTTCCTCATTTGTTTTGTTGTACATTTTTCGATTTTTGAGACATATTGCTTTAAGTTTTCTGTCTTGACGCTTTGATGTCTTCCTTGGTCTACCAGTATGTTTGCCTTTAACAACCTTCCCATGTTGTTTGTATTTGTTCCAGAGTTTAGACACAGCTGACTGTGAACAACCAACATCTTTTGCAACATTGCGTGATGATTTACTCTCTTTTAAGAGTTTGATAATCCTCTCCTTTGTTTCAATTGACATCTCTCGTGTTGGAGCCATGATTCATGTCAGTCCACTTGGTGCAACAGCTCTCCAAGGTGTGTTCACTCCTTTGGATGAAAATTTACAGGGTGATTCCATAATTTTTTCCTCAGAATTGAGTGATTCCATATTTTTTTCCTCTGCTTGGTCTAAAAAAGTAACCGTTACTGACTGCCACAATTGCCAGGGGTTGTACACCTGATATATAATATAGTTGGATTTTTTTTTTTTATTATTGCAACTGACATCTTTTTGCTTCAAGCTGAAAATCACAAATTCTGCTCTTCTTTGTCATTAAAGCCTTACTAGCCTGCACCTTTTGGTACCAAACCTAAAACAGCACATTAAAATAATGTGATTGGGAAGATAAAACCGGCATGCTTCATCTGATGTTTTGCATGAATTCCACAAATGTTTCTGCTTTGTGTAATACCAAAATCCAATTCAGGCAGCGACTCGACAAGTCGTTGACCATTTATAAGCAAATGATTGAGTAAAAATGCAATGCGATGCAAAAATGGGGATCTTCTCTTTTAAAAGGCTGTCATATAACATGAGCAGCATTGTCTAAAAGCCAAAAGTATTTGTTTTGCCAAACATCACATACGCAGCATGACAATAAGCTGCCCAGACTCGATTCAGCTCGGGTTGTTTACCTTTCCATGAAAAAATGTGTCCTGATAAGGATAAATGGAAAGATAACACATTGGTTTGTCAGTATGAGATCTCTTTGTCATGACAGTAAAAGTTCTCCAGAATAAACAGACAGTTATAATAGGAGGAGAAATACAAAAATAACAAGGACAAGGCAGAAAAACAGCACTGTTTATATGGAGTCCAATAAAGTGAACAGTTGTAAGTCAGAGCAGCACTCCCTCATGTAACCATGTCCACCGGAATGAAATGGCTTCATCCAAACAAACATCGGTTCAGCTCAACATCAATTTTCTTATTTTTTTTTTTACTTGGTGTCACCATGATCTTTCTTTTCGCTTTTTATGAAATTGCTCCATTAAATGCAACAGCTTCATAGATGGCTAACAGTCCATGTGTGAATTTTCCTTCCATGGCTTTCGATTTTTATTGGACTGCTTGGGACATGGGAATGTCTATCTGATGATATTTTTGGATTGATTTTGTTCTGACTTAAAATGATAGTGATTCAGTGCACTTGTCTGCCTTGTGGAAGGTTCCTGGTTCAAGGCCACCCGTGCCGCATGTCTCCATGTCATGTGGAGTTGCATCAGGAAGGGCATCCAGTGTAAAACTTGTGCCAGATCAATATGCAGTTCCACCTTGGATCTACTGTGGTGACCCTGAGTGAAAACAAAGGGAGCAGCTGAAGGGACTTACTTACTTTAAAAGATCTTTTATATTCACTAAGCCAACCAAGCTGCAACCTCCAGTGCTGAAATATGAAGCAAATATGGAAATGTCAAAACCTACAACATCTAGAGTGGTCACCTGAAGACTGTGCTTGTCCTTTGTGCAAATCTTATTACAAATATCTGAGATGATATGGCTTGCTGTGGAACCAACTGTACTAATGGACCATCTAAGACATCTGAGCTTCAGTACTTCCACTGAACGAATTTCAGGAATATTTAAGTTGTAAGTTAACACCAGTAGCACTAATTAACAGGTATTAAATTCTTGTTGACATTAGCTACAGCTACATTTACAGAAGTGACACGCCTGTCATAGTTTAATACCCACATTCACGTTATGAGAAATGCCATCAAGTCTGCAAAAAATATGTATTCCCAAACTTTCTTCTTTGGAGCCCCCCCCCCCCAAACTTGTGGTTAAGGGCCCGGTCCCACTGGGGAGAGGATTAATTGCGCGTGAATTGAGTATACAAAGTACGGCATTCGTTGTCGTCCGCAACAAAAATGGGCAAAAATGACAAATGTCCCAGTATGAATTACGGATATATTAATAATATTTAGCGAATATATGATGAACAATCATGATTGTATAACGCATGTAGTAAGGAAACTGATCCGACACATTGCGATTATCATGGCATTATTATGGGTGTATTATGAATGCATCGCGCACGTGTTGCACGTGCACGGCATCTGCATTGCGGTCATAAAAGAAGCGCACTCGGGCCATCGGCATCACTATTCACACCAACAATACAGCCTCTGGAGCATTTGCTGGACTTGGACAAGCTGATTGGAGTAAACAAGCAGTGAATAGGGCGAGTGGTGACGTCAGCGGATCACATCAGAGTGCAGCTCATCTGAACAATTATAACAAGAAGGTAAATCTGTTATAAACATAGGAATAAATACTGTAACAGCTGCAGACAAGAAGGAAAAAACAGGCAACTGTTTTATCAAGCCTTGACAATGTAAACAAGTCAAATAATTACCTTTTTAGACTGCTCAAAGTGCTTTCTGCAGCTTGTTATGAAATAATTATTTTATATACGCAGCATCCAGCGCAGAGCGCGTGGCAGCCGGTAGAACAAAGAACAGTGTCCAGCTGTGAACACAGCACATCTGATTTGCATCCGCCGCAAATCAGATGCAAAGCAGACATAATAAAAACGCTTTATTCGTGGCCAATCTGTATGCAGTCGCTACAACTTATTTTAGTTTGTGATGTGGACATGATGGGCACGCAAAATATCCATTTTACACACTGTCCCAGTCTGCTGCCAAGCCGCAAATCCCTGTCAGTTGCGGATATCAGCAGATGACGGCGAATATACATTGCATAGATTGAAAATGCATTGTGTATGTATTGAGTATGTATAGAGTATGTAAGGCGGATATCATCCGCAGCCAAAATTTTGTGCAACTCAAAAATCCTGGTAACAGAAAAATGTGTCTCTGCCAATAATTGCTGACGTGTGCGGGTGGCGGCCGACTCATACAAGCATGTTTCACGCATATTGCGGATTTTAAGTGAATATGAGCCAATTTTGTGTGCAATCCATATGGAAATCCTCCTAAACGCCAATGGGACCAGGCCCTAAGAAAGGCTGAGACTTCCCCCCTCTTTTGCCCACACATAACCTCCTTAAAAAAGATTCATTCCTTTTCATGAAAATCAATCAATCAATCAAACATAGATAGTAGGTTTGCCCCTTTCTCTCTGGTTCATCCAAAGAAATATAATATTTTATATTATATTTCTTTATATTATAAAAGAAAATAATATATTTTTTTTTGTTTTGATTTGTTTTTTAAGTTTTGATTGTCAATTAAGTGTGTTTTTATGACTACATTTAGTAGAGGAACTTTTATTTTTCATAACATCAGAGTTGACAAAATTTCAGGCACCCTGCTAACGGGGGTCAGACCCCAGATTGGGAACCAGTGCATTAATTAATCATTCAATTTCAGGTAACCTAGCCTGTTAGCCTGAGCTAGCTGGGCTACTTTGAGACACCTCTTTGCCTATTTTTGGGTTGGCTGGGAGTCAGGCAGAATCAGGTGCTGTCAAGATGGAGACATCTGGAGCTGCCCCATTTGAGCTTCACATCCGCTCTCCAGGAAATATCACTGAGGGTTCTTTGTTTATATCTCCATCTGCCTAAAAGATGGAATGGAACAATCCAAATATTCTGAATCCACATAGTTAATAGTTGTGAGGTCTTAAACTTAGACTTTTACCTTTGTTTGTGTGCAACAACATTACAGTGTCATAGTTTCATGATACTGATATGACCTAATGAGCAGTGGTATCTTTGTCAGCGTCCTGGAGGACTGGTCATCCTTCCAGCAATCAGATGAGAAGGACAGACTGGAACATTTTGTTCAGTTTTCCAGTTGTCATGTTGGAAGGGCACGGCTTCGTGAAAAGCCCGCTTCCTTCTGACGTCTACGCAGCTCAATCTGGACATAACAGGAAGCGTATTGGTATTCAGCCCAGGAGTTTGACTTCAGGGTATCAGTACTCAGCCCAGGTGTCTGCTGTTTCTGACCTGATAAGCTGAGACGGCTGTCTGTCCAGATGAGAGCTGGAATCTTTTGGGTTGGATTTGTTCTGATGACGGTGCAATCCCCAGATTGTCAACCTGTGCCAGGCCCCATGCTTGGATAAGCAGGCATGGATGAAGGACAATGTTTATGTGTGTGTGTGTGTAGCTGTGCATGTTGTGAGGACAGAATTCTGTTTCCACACTCACTTGTGAGGACAAAAGGTTTGCCACTGCAAAGAAAGGATGCATTTATCAAATTAAGAATAGCTTTTTGATTATAGTCAAGATGAGGTTAGGTTATAGTTTAGACGTGTCTTACTTTTGCAAGAGGTGAAAAAAAGTCTTCAGGTACTCAATGAAAGTCAACAGCTAAAATGACTAGTTGGTTAATTGGTCTCTCAACAGAAAAATATCTGACATGTAGAGCTGTGCATCTGTCCCTTATGAACTTAAAAAAATCTCTCATGGTGGTATGTGTGTTCCTCAAGCTCAGGTCCTCTACCAGAGGTCTCGGCGTTTGAACATCCTGCGCAGTATCTTAGCTGTTCCTAGGACAGCACTCTTCTAGGCAGAAACCTCTGATGTTTTGCCTGGAATCAGATTTGGGGGTTACAGCTCCTAGTGCTCCTACTACCACTGGGACCACTTTGGACTTTACCTTCCACATCTGCTTGAGTTGCTCATTCAGCCGTTGGCACCTCAGTTTTCTCGTACTCCTTCTTTCGGATTTTTCTGTTGGCTGGGTTTGCCAGATGAATCACAACTGTGGGTTTCTTTCCCTTGTCAACCACCACTCTGTCTGGTTTGTTGGCCAGCAGCTGCTTGTCTGTCTGGAATTTGAAATCCCACAGGGCATTGGCCCTGACGTTCTCATCATTCCTGATGGTGTCTCCCATCAGGAGTTGGGGATTATAATCCGTACATGGCACAGATGGTCCTGTACACCATTCCCAACACTTGGTTGTGCCTCTCAGCATACACTGTCCCATCTTCCATCCTGCGACTATCTGCTGAACTGTCTTTGGTGCACATTTGCTATGCTTGCACCTTGGGTCCTGTAGACTGTGGTAGACAATTACAATGCAACGGTGAAGGGCCACATTTCCATGAGCTTGACCCAGCACAAACATGCCTCATTACTGAGGATCCCTGTTACTGGACAAGGCCAAGGAGATGCCCATCTGGCTGTGATACATAGTTTTGAGAAATAGGGATGGGCTGCTATTCGGCCTGGATGTTTCCCAATTAGGACTCAGGACAGTTCCTTTGTGTGATGGATGTGCCAGTGCTCAGCAACAGTGGTTACAACTAAACCTGACCTAAGCAGGCCAATGACCAATACATAAATGCAAGCAAATTGGTGTTGCAGACCGAACGGTCCACCCCTAAAAATTGGTCTGCCTTTTGCATCTGTGCATGCGTCATTTCGTACCACAGCAGCATGTCTGAGACGGAGTCAATTCACCCAAAGCAATCAAACAGATTAATGGGATTATTAACCATCAGATGATAAAGGTAAAACCTCTTAAATCAATCTAAAGTCAGTTTTAAGCAGGAATGAGGCCGTTTTAAGCAGAAATTAGACGAAATTCCATGACACTTTGAAATGTCCAACGCGTAGTGAACGCTGCAGCGCTCTGATTGCTTCTGCCACCTTTTATGATGAAATAATGCTGAGGTTATGTGGAAATGATTGTTGTACAAAAAAATCAGATATCTGTCACTAAGATAGATGATGACTGGAGTGCAGTTTGAAGCAGAAATGAGGTGATAATCCGTGAACCGCATCGTTGGGGGGTGGGGGGGTGGTGGTGATTTTTAGGGGGGACCGTTCAGTCAGGGACACTGGTACGGTCTTCTATCACTTTCTAAAATGAATATATCATCTTACCAAATATACCTGACCCAGCTGTAGTGACTTGGAAAAATAGAGGAGAAGTTGTTGTAGAAGAGAAAAAGACAAAACAATAGCAGTGTTAAAGATGTTTGATGGTGGGATAGTTGGGCTACCAATTGTAGGTGGGTTACCAATGTGAGTTACCTGGCTTCACTACCTGTCTGTGTCCTTGGACAAAATGCTTCTTCTGCATTGTCCAGGTCAACCCAGGTAGAAATGGATCCCAGCCTTGGCTCGGAGAGTAACCTCCAGTAGACTACCATCCCATCCAGGGGTAGTCTTTGACTCTCATCTGGTTCATGTTAGGATATCCAGGGATAAGCACCAACAGGGGCCTCAGTGGTTTACTTCTTACCCAGTATATTGACTTTTAATTTTCAATTTCAATTTATTTTCATTTATATAGCACCAAATCACAACAGCGTTGACTCAAGGCGGTTCACACAAGTAAGGTCTAACCTTACTAACCCCCAGAGCAGCAGTAGTAAGTAAAAACTCCCTCTGAGGAAGAAACCTCAAGCAGATCAGACTCAAAGGGGTGACCCTCTGCTTGGGCCATGCTACAGACACAAATTACAGAACAATTCACAAAACGAATATACAGGAAATGCTGTTGGTGCACAGGACAGGAGGGTCTCCAGCACAATTACCACACCTATCTCTGGATGTAGCTGCACCTTAAACAGAGAGAAAAAACAGAATCAGGCACCAGAAAGACAAGAAATACAGTCTGCAGCATTAAACAACAAGAAAAACAGGAAATACTAAGGTGATTGCCGGCCACTAGCCCTAAGCTTCACTAAAAGACACAGAATTTAGGTAAAGTTGAGCCTGCAGCATGCTCCGTTTCCTAATAAAATGAATTAAAAGAGTAAAAAGGATAGAACTATACTATGCCAATATGCTAGCCATAAGAAAAATAAAAAAAGGAAAATAAGTGCGTCTTAAGTCTGGACTTGAAAGTCTCCACAGAATTTGACTGTTTTATTGATGCAGGGAGATCATTCCACAGAACAGGGGCACGATAAGAGAAAGCTCTATGACCCGCAGACTTCTTTTTCACCCTGGGGACACAAAGTAGTCCTGTACCCTGAGAATGCAAAACCCGGGCCGGTACGTAAGGTTTATTGCATATTGGCACATTTTTACTTCTCCATTAGTCATTTTCCTTAATTTGGTCATAACTAACCGTAATCCAGGTTGAGAAAGCAACTCTTATCAATGCTGTGAGGTTCCCAATGATTTGAAAGCTTTTTTAAACATCCCTTAGCAAAAATATTTTGCAACCAAATGGGTCACTGCCTCATGTCCTTGAGTTCCTTTTCATGCAAACACTGAAGATGTGAGCTCCCAAACATACAGAAGGAGCATTTTTATAAAATATGTGAGAATTGAGTTTTCATGTGTATGTGTGTGTCTGTGAATGAGGGGTAATAGAGGTACTTCATCACTGAGTTTTGATAAGGGGACTAATAATGCATGTGGTTGCTGTGGAAACCTTTGAACAAAACAGTACACGGATCTTCATTCCTCCACACAACACATGGTCTCTCTCTCTCCCCCTCTTTCTCTCTCATGAGAGCATACCTCTTGCATCAGTGATCTGAAAAGAGGCAGCAGATACATAATGAAGAGTCCTTGAATACTACACAGGCACACAGGCAGGATTTTCATGCTTTTCTTGCCTGTAAAGGCAGAATGGAATATCTGACAAAACCCAGTGATGTCCAGATAACAGCAGGATGTTGACAATGTATAAAAAAGGAGGCCAGAGTTGATCAAAGTATGTAAAAATTTGAATGTAGGCGTTTTATACGGTGTAACGTGCACGTGCATATGGACACGCATGTCTTCCCAGGTGACTGGCATTCACGCTGCGAGCCTGCTAGTAAATTGTTAATATTGTTAGATGCAATGCGCTTTATACATGTGAATGGTTCTTAAATTACATTTTAAATTTAGATGAGGTGTTCACTTAGCTGACAAATGCGTTGTCTTTTTCACTGAGAGGCGGGGCTGGCGGCATACCAATCCTCCGGAGGCAAAGACGCTACAAGCTGAAGCAAATATGTCAAATCTCATTTCTGCGTGTTCAGGTTTTCATGATCGGGTACCCGTTTAGGAATGAAAGTAGAGTGCTGTTGCGGTTAAGTGCGTGTGAGCCACATGTGCTTATGTTTTTTCGAACTATTAGAAAATTAATTCACTTTCAATCAGACACTTCCATTATTGTCGGTAATCAGCCCAGAAGAAATGTAATCAAATTCACTGTTTGTTGATGCTTCTGCAATTTCTTCTGTACACTCCAACGTTTGCACGGCCCCTCCTCACTCATAATACCTGTCAGTTATTGTCAATAGTCTACTGTACCCGTCTGGCTCGCCCACTGACTCTGTGCAAATATCTATGATTTATGCAAATAATGCAGGTACATGCAGGATCGAGATATGAGCCTGGAGTGTTTGCACCCAATATTCAGCCCCCCCACACACACATCACTAGCAAGGTGCCCGAACACCTGATCCAAACACTTTTCAAGTGTTTTGTGTATATGCTGTGTTTGTGCATTCATGGATTTGTGTGAGCTAACTATAGCACGCAAAAATCTGCTCAAAGATTCAGCCATCAATGCGATGCAAACCTCTGCATCTCTTACCGACTGAAATAGTCAACAACAAGAAGGCAGTAACATGACCTTAAAAATCCATGTGTATTTTGCATTGTGGCGATGCTGCATATATCATCATCTAATGAACAAATATTCAGACAAATGCACATGAATGTACAGCAATAATATTTGCATTGCACAAGATTACATGTAATACATAAAAAAAAAAAACAAGCTGCTCACTACATTTTGAAAACACTAAACCAGTAGAAAAGATTTTGGAAGTGATCTGAAATATATTGATCAGGATAATTATATAGCATTTTCTAGATACCAGCCAAATGGTATCAAGTTTTTCTCATTTAAACATGCAATTTTGTTAGGACAGATGTGATTTTTGAGTCTATCTTTAAGTCTCAGAAGATGAGAGACTGTAAAACATTTATTCCATGGATATATTTATTACAAATTAAAGGTAGTCTTTGGAGCTGGTCCTGCACCTGACAGTGTCAGGATACGTCTATCTTTAATCCTGCCATCGGAAAGACACAGGGTGGAGCCTACCCCCAGTGTCAGACATGCCAACTGGTGGCGGTGGGGAGGAGGAAGGCGCGGCTGTGACCAGTAACCTGTTTGTCAAACAGAGACCCATATGATGCAGCACAGTGGCGGAGGCAGAGGCATGGTCAGCGATCCAAGTAGCAGACAGTGACCAATAGGAGGTGGTGGACCGGAGGAGGGTGCGACCCAGGCCAGCAACAGGGACCAATGGGAGGTGGCAGGGTAGAGGAGTCCCGGACAGCGACTGCAAGCAACAGAGAGGTGAGTCAGGATTTACATTTTTAAATGGCTTTGACATTTGATGACTAAATTGTGGACTCACTGCTTCTGATTAGGGCAGCACGGTGGATTAGTGGTTAGCACTGTTGCCTCACAGCGAGAAGGTCATGGATTCAATTCCTGTCCCAACATCTAAACATTTACATTATTTATGATTCTGTTATCACAACATCAAAGAACCAACAACAAAACTAAGAAGTATAATGTCCCTTGCATAAAATTATGTGAATGTGTAACCTCACCTACCCACAACCCAAACCTTTCTGCAGATCACCAATTAGACAAAATTTTGGTCAAGACAGTTGTCAATATGGTTGGAATCCCAATGTGACAGTGAAACATGTAGTCAGAGCAGGAGTTAAACTGTGAAGGAGAATGACACATAATCACTCTAATATGAAATTTCTACTTGTTTTCTACTTGTTTTCCATCTTTTGAGTGGAGAAGGGAATACCTTTTCATTTTATTAGTGATATCACTAGAGGCTTACGCTCTTGGCAAGTTGCCTTAAGAATGCTGAACTCAATTTTGATCAAATTTACCAAGGCCTAATTTCATGTGAGCTCGATGCCAATATTTAGGAAAATGACTAACGTTATAATAGATGCTTTATTGTTCCTGATCTTTACTGATTAAAAACCCATATAGTATTTTCTCTGTCTGATACTTTAAATTATGTTTGTGGAGTTGCTGCTCTCTGAGCACTTTCTAACTAATTTATAATGCACCGCTCAATCGTTTACACTTGACTATGCTACATCTTTTTAACTATGTGATCTTTGTACCAACCATGCTTGAATCATAATATCAACACCAAAGTATGAAAATTGTATTTTAGATATTATGCTTCACAAAAAAAAATCAACTGAGTCATTTTCATTATTTATAGAGGCTTTTATTTAATTTCTTGCTTTTTTAATGCTTATGTATATGCACTGCACACACTTTATGACTTGTACATAATTGCTGATTTGCAAGTAAGTCTTAAATTCAGGAGGCATTATTTGTAAAGTGCTTTGAGCATCTGATGCAGACAAGGGCGCAATTTAGATTTAGAAATTGCGGGGGGCAAAGTGCGAGGCCCGCAGGGCCGAAGCCCATAGGCCGGGGGTCAGAAGCCAGCGGTTTATGGATAAGCTCAGATGCATTCTGAGCATCCAGAACAGTAATTTTAATGTTTTGAGAAGACCATAAAGTGGACACCATTTGACTTATACAATTTGAAACTGTGGATATAAGTACTTCATTCTAAGAATAGCCAGCATTGATTTTATTAACATCCTGGTGTGAATAAGGTATCACCACATGTGTAGAATTCAAAAAGAATGATAGGTTTTCATTAAAAAAAACAACTGCAATGTGGTAAAATGTATTCATAAATATGAAAGAACAGGCTCTTAATAATTATTAACTATCGCATACTGTATTTTTTCTCAAGATTTGTTTTTGCATAAGTTTGAAAAAACAACAGATCATAAGTTTAGGATAAATTACTTATCATGAATTTAATTTTCGAAGTGGCAGTAATGACAACACTCTACTCATACTGAACATAATTTCGCTTGCATAGACTGATTTTGGAGATCAAGCAATAATTGCAGATGGGCTTTCTGAGGTCCCAGATAGCTTTTCTGATTTCCTTTTCTAACTTTCAGAATTGAGTAAATTAGCATATGGTCCATTGATACTTATGTGTAGACACTAGTCCCTAGAGGCAACTACTTTTGGTTTCAAATCTGGGCAAATGCAGTCTCTGAAAATTCCAAATGTGACAAACAAGAAATGTTGTAAACAAGTCAATGCTGCTAAAAATACAAACTTGCAGAAACAAAGATACTATTCTGACATGGTTTTGCGCATAAGACTGACATGGTTTGCACATAAGACTGGCATAGCATGTTTCAAGTACACACATATATGTCAGAAGGTGGGGGGACATACCATATTCTGTCCCCCCCTGGTTGAAAAGGTGGGGGGGGATATGTCCCCCCTATCCCCACCAAATTGCGCCCATGGATGCAGATGGAAAAAGCGCTATATAAATGCAGTCCATTTATTTAATTATTTGTGATTGGTATTTGGAATTTGCACTTTTCTTTAGCTGCAGTAACCTACACGAGCCACTTAGTATGTTGTACTTGTTCTTAGTAACCCTGATAACATGGCTCATAACACCCTTTTGCCAAGCCCATGAACTGTACTTTTTTACTTGCATTGTAAGAGGATTCCTTTGAAAATGAGAAATTTCTCTAAACTGGCCACTTATGTATAAGGAAACAGTTGATGATGAAGGTTTTCTATGCTACTTGGATGCTTGCTGACTTTGTGATAAGCTTTTTTTTTGCATGTTCTTGCCAGGAAGAAAGAAGAAATATTGGGAAATTACATGGAAATTACATTTTCTCAGCCAGTGACTACTGTGATGTACCAAGGGTACTTGAGGGTGGAAATCATCACGGTTTGGTCCTCTGAGTGGGCCCCCAGTATCATCAGGCACCATTCATATCCCCTGGAGTGGGACTCCACACTCTTACTGTATAGCTCACATTGATTTTGCTAAAGGTTTGAGTGTACCAATAAAAAAGTACAAAACTGAGGGCCAAGAACAGAAAAAGAGACCGCACAAAAACAAAAGTCTCAGTGGTCACATTTATTTTGCAAGGTGTTTCTCTCAGCCACAATGTACTGTAGCCATAGCAACTAGCACCCAACATTTTCTGGAGGGAAAGAAAAAAAGGATTCATGATTCATATCCAAAGAACACCATGAGAATCCAAATATACTGAGGTAAACTGCCACCCCCAGACAGTCAACCTGACAGCTGTGAAGAAGAGTGGCCAAGCAGCAAACAAATAAACAGAATCACATCCACCCTCTCTTCCTATCATCTCAACATCATTGCTTGTGGTCATTTTTTTCAGTTAACCTCACGATCTGAGCCGACGGAAAGAAGGAATAACAAGCCTACTGGTAGGAACAAAGAAAGTCTGGCAGCAACACCAAGCCTCAGATAAATAACACCAGGAAATCAAATGGCTCAAAAATATATTTAGGCTACAACCTAAACACAGTATGTTGAATAACCCATTCAATCAAGGGATGACTTGAGCAACTAAATACGACGTACAACAGAATGTGTGGGTGTGCCCTAACTTAAAAAAAAAAAAATATCACTGTCACCAAGATCAAGAGACTCACAAAGGACATTTCATCAAACGTCCAGGTGACCGGCGCATGTAGGTGTAGAAACCTGCAGTCACCAGGATTGCAAACATTACACAATGGTATTGTGTCAAATCTGACAGCAATGGCCACTTGATTTGTAAAAATAGCAAACACAATTTCTAAAAGCAAACATTGAGATAGAAAACAGCAGGATTGGGGTTATGTGTTTTACATATGTGTATGACAAAACTATGGGACAACCTTTGGCTTAGGCAGCATTATGTACCTTGTTGAGTATTAACTGGATGGAACAAAAATAAATTGACTCTGCCTGTCCAAGGTTTACTGTGCCTCTTCTCAGTGAACGCAGTGATTGTCTCGAGCACCCCTGTGACCCTTAATAGTGCAGCAAATAACTGAAACAATCTCGCAAATGGTGATACAAGCACCAAAGTTGGCACAAATACTCCTTAGACACTCTTTTGAAAAAAAACTGACTGGCCACTTGAATTTTCAATAGGCGGCCACGTAGGGGTCAATTGAAGAATTACACAGGGGTCAAAATGAAAAATGCTCAAATCATTTAGAAAACTACACCCCATTATTTGTCTGATCATAAGGATTCCAAAAAGGTATAATTTGGACTATCTATGATTGAATGATCAGGAGTTATGGGGTAAAAACAGCAAAAATGGTGACAAAGGTCAGTTTCAGTTTATACAGGAATCAAAAGTTAAAGTTACTTCAATTTTGGTAAAAAGTGATGCAAATTATTGGTTGAGCTAATAGGATTAATAAATGGAATAGTTTTGATTGTGTTGAATGGTGAGCTCCAAAGTAAAGGTCAAACAAGGTCAACGTCTATTGGATTGTATGACGTGACATATGTTACACGTAACATGATAACTAAGCATGATACATTCCTTTTTGAACTATTCATGAACTATTCCTTTTTAAAACCCTGTTAACTCAACTAATAATTCATAACCAAGTTAGTAATCTAACTTGGTTATTTTCAAGATTGAGTACTGAGAAAAGTAACTATTAGTTACTTTGCTGATTACTCAATATTAAGAGTGACCAAGTTAGATTACTAGTTACATCATTAGTTACATTAGTTATTAGTTACAAGTTGTCAGCAGCTGCTAATAAAGTAACTGTAATAATAATAAGCTGCAAAAGAAGTAACTGTATAAAGTAAATGTATAAAGTAACTAAAAAAGTAACTTTTCAAAGTAACTGTGACAACACTGCCAACAGACCTAGAATAGCAAAATTTGCAGTTGTACAAGCATTGAGACTGATTCCTGATGCCCAGAGTGAGGATGAAATATATTAGAGAGTGAACTAAATGTGAAGAACCTTAAAACAATCATTTATATAGAAGTATTCCAGTATAAAGTAAATGGGGTCATAAATAAATGGACTGCATTTTAAAATAAAGTAAATAACCCTACTTTGTCATATTAGTCGCTAAAATAGCTTTGTCGCTTGAGGGATAAATGTCATTTTTGCTGTTTATTTTTCTTAATTACTGTAGTATGCCAGTACAAGACAGGCCATATCTTGATGATCTGTGGAACATAGTTATAGTGTGTATCACAAATGCATTGGAGTATGTCAAAAAAACCATAAGCCAGAAATCCACATTTACAGCAAACAGACACACAAAAACTGCTCATTCACCGCAATCGAAAACAAAGTAACCGAGCCGGAAATATGTGTGTTTTTATGTTCAGTTGAGGTAAGAATATTGCTGCAATATTAAATGAGACTGGGGATCTGTTCATTGCCAAAAGTCCCAGCACCCAAACTCACACTGCTGTCCTTTTGCCACAGTTTTCCAACCAGAGTAAGCTGCAGCAATCAAGGGTCTGCCTGCTGGGTCGGCTGCATGTTAGCTGAGCCTCATTACCAATCAGGAGATAAGAGGAAACCAGGCTCCCATGAGACACCGGTGCGGACTTCCATACCACATGGAGGTGATGCAGTGCTGGAGCACTTTCTCCCAAATGTTTCCGATTTATTTATTACGTCCACCAAGAACTTAATAAAATCATCAGCGTTTCTTTTATTTGTCTGTTTCTTAGCAGGATTACATCAAAGCTACTGCACGGATTTTGAAGAACTTTTTTACCACAGATGCATATTAGGCCATGAAAGGCTCCATTAAATTTTGCAGGTGATCTGGATCTGGATGTGGATTCTGGCTCAGGATTTGTTGGGAGTGATATAGATAAATGTGCAGGTTCTGCAGCAGAATGATACAACATCATGATGGAAACCTAAGATCAGGAAGACACTGTTTTGTTTCAGCTTGTGAGTTAAATATCAGTTTACAATGTCTTCATCAGTCTGACCATTCTGGATCCGTATGCAATTACTGTATGTGTTGTGGAATCCGGATCCAGGTAAAGTCCGGGTTCACGATGTGAATCACATATCTTTTATTTTGAGTCTCATCAACCATTGACGTACATCTGAAGTCTCCGATTGCTCTTCTTTATTTATTTATTTTTGTATCACCCATCATCCCCGTACATCAGTCATACCAGGTGTCTCCAACCCTGCTCCTGGAAGGCATCTGCCCTGCATGTTTTCTAACTCCCCTAATCCACTCCCAAGCAATTAACTTAAAATTAAGAATTGGAAAACAACAAAAAATCAGGTGTGACTTGAATCGGTAGACGTGGGAAAACGTGCTCTCCAGGAACAGGGTTGGTGACCCCTGAGTCAACTCCTTTGCTAAATAGCCTTTTCTTATCAGGTTGCTGACTCTTTCTTTCCACCTTTCCTCCACAACATTTAATTTTTGCTTTCTCACACTGTTTTTCTGAGCATTAAGATTTTGCAAATCATTTTAAAGGATGACAACAACACAACTGCGTTTTTGGTTTCCTGTCACTGCTGTGAAAAGTCCAAACCCACCAATTTATTTGCCACTGCTGCAACTGTCTGCTCTATTTCAAATTGGCCCTATATGCTATTTATTAAAATATAAAATAAAAATAAAAAATAGCACTCACAATCACACTGCTGCTGTACATGACTGTAAATATAATGGGAACACAGCCCACGCTACACACACAAGGTCCAAAAGGCTCTGCTGAACAAAAAGCATTTTAAATTACTTACTTGTACTGTTTATCAAATGCTGTGACCTTCTTTTTGTGGTTCATCTTTATTTCTTCTCTTGCATCTTAATTAAGATCTCTTGCTGTGATTTGCAAGAATGCATCCATTAAAAAAGTCCTCACCCTGCTGAACTTTTATGTGCTTTTATTCTGTGGCGGACACAGTTCAGCTAATTAAAGAAGCTAAGTTTTTCTTTGAGGATTTGACTTTTCAGCTAACTTTGAAAACCATTAGCAGACCAATTAGCTTCAACTAAATTTAGTTCTGTGAATGTTACGTTGGTAAAAATTATTTTATTGAATTTTAATGGTCAAAAATGTTTGTAAAACTGAAAATCATATATGTTTCCTGTTAAAAAGTTTGTTGCATGTGCTCTGGGTTTGGTGCTTGGTTTTAGTGGGGCGGCATAGGAAAGCAATTGTGCATTTTGTGATAAAAGCATGGTATTTGGCACACATATTCTAAATTAACTAATGTTTATTTTCAGATATGGAGCCATCCTGGAGCTGACCTCTAATGAGCTACAGGGGTCAATAAAGAATTACACTAGGGTCAAAATTTAAAACATACTCCAATCATGTAGAAAACTATACCACATTCTTTGTCTGATCATAACAATTCCAAAAAGGTATAGTTTGGACTATCTATGACTGAATGTTGTGGAGTTATGGGGTAAAAATGGCAAAAATGGTGACAAAGATCAGGTTCAGTTTGTACAGGGGTTAAAAGTTAAAGTTGCTCCAATTTTGGTAAAACGTGATGCAAATCATTGGTTTAAATAAAAGGATTAATGAATGGAATAGTTTTGACTGTGCTGAATGTTTGGTCTCCAAAGCAGAGGTCAAACAAGGTCGATGTTTGTTGGATTCTGTGACGTATGACATATGTTACCCCATAACATGATAACTAAGCATGACAGATGGTGCAAATTATTCCTTTTTAAAATAGCCACTGTTAGCTGTAATTTTTTTTTTTTTACAGACAACTAAACAGGAATATTACAGCAAATTATCATATGAGAATAAAAGCAATATTAAAAGCATATGGAATATATTAAATAATGTTATTAGTAAAGAATCAAAAGAAACTAATTATCCGCAACATTTTATTAGTAATGATGAAAATATTGATGACATGACTACAGTGGTTCATAATTTTAACAAATATTTTATGTCGGCCCAAAATTGGCAGAGAACATCCTGTTTCGGGTTTAACGAAGGTCTGGAATGATGAACCCACAACTAGAAATATAAATTCAATATTTCTCACAGCAGTGGAGGAGAGAGAAATCAGACCTATTGTTAATAAATGTAAAAAAAAGTCCACTGACTGTGATAACATAGACATGACAACAGTTAAGAGAGTTACTGGTGCAATTGTTAAACCATTGACTCACATCTGTAACCTGTCATTCCAAACGGGTAAATTTCCTATCAAAATGAAAATTGCAAATGTCATACCACAATATAAAACTTGGAACAAACACCACTTCACAAATTACAAGCTTGTTTCTTTACTCATAATTTTCAACATTTTAGAAAAACCCTTTGTTGACAGATTCGATAAATTCATTGAGAAACATAAACTACTTTCAGAAAGTCAATATGGATTTAGAACACAAAGATCCACAGGACTGGCAGTCCTGGAATTAATAGAGGAAATCACTAACTCCATAGAAATTTCCTGTTGGGGCATTTATTGATTTAGAAAAACATTTGACACGATTGATCACACAATACTAATTAAGAAAGTAGAGCATTATTGTGTTTGTGAGGTGGTTCTTGAGTAGATGTCTTTATCCACTCAAGAACCATGTAAGCAACAGGTAACAATTTGTGAAAATGGGTGATTATCTGTCTTCCTGCTTGGATATTGTCTGTGGTGCCCCCCAGGGTTCAGTATTAGGACCCAAAACTGTTTATCCTATATATAAATGACTTATGTAAGGTTTTAAAAATACTAAAGTTTGTTTTGTTCGCAGGTGATACAAACATGTTTTTTGGTACAGGTGAGAATTTAGAACAGCTGTTGGAAGAAATCACACCAGAAATGAGTAAATTAAAAAGTGGTTTGATATGAACAAATTGTCCTTAAATATAGATAAAAGCAAGTTTATACTATTTGGAAATTATAAAGGAAATAGTCAAGTGCAAGTTAAAATATATGGTGTGAATGTGGAAAGAATAAAGGAAACTAAATTTCTGTGTGTGATGATTGATCACAAAATCTGCTGGAAACCTTGCATTAAATATGATCAGACTAAACTATCCAGATCTCAATTATTAATAAAGTAAAGCATTTTCTGAATTGTAAAGCACTACACATTCTGTATTGTTCTCTGATTCAACCACAGCTGAATTCTTGTGCAGACGTTTGGGTAACACCTACAGCACGTCAGTCTGACCATTATGCATGCTCCAGAAACAAAGCCATCAGGATGGTGCATGGTGCATATGATCACACTAGTCCACTGTTCATTAACTCCTGCCTGCTAAAATTGCCAGATATAGTAGCCCAGTTACAAAGCTAGAAACAAATAGTTAACAGATAACTTACAAAAACTCTTTCTTGAGAGAGATGGTGGGTATAATTACAGGGAAAACCTAAATTTCAACCTTAAGTGTGCGAACAACCATGAAAAGAATGTACATTTCAGTCAGTGGTGTGATGTTCTGGAACAAATTCAGCAAAGAGCTAAAACAAAGTCCAAGCATGAGTTGTTGTTGTTGTCCATTCGGCCACTCCTGTGCTGTTTGGGGTCACCACAGTGGATACAGCCAGATCCACATTGGTAGTTGGCACAAGTTTTACGCTGGATGCCCTTCCTTGTTGTGTGGGCCGCTGAAGAGGAGGTACTGCTGGCCCACCACCACCAGAGGGCGCCCTGCCTGGAGTGCGGGCTCCAGGCACCAGAGGGCGCTGCCGCCTCACAGGAGTAGTCGGGGTGACAGCTGTCACTTATCACCGATGACAGCTGTCATCGATCATCCTGATCTTCAGTGGTATATCAGCAAGACGCATCTCCACCTCATTGCCGAGATATCGCTCTAACGACGAGGTAAATTCTCAGCTGACTGTATTTTGGAATAGACTGTTGCTTGTGTGACTTGGACAGCATTTACTCTGTTCCTTTTTTCGACGAGAGGTGGAGGTGATTTCCCACCATGACGTGTTTGCTGGGGTGCACACGCACCCACTTCTAACTGTGTTTGCTCCTCGCCAGCAGTACCAGGTCCGACGACGCGTAGGCAGTGGCCACTGGGAAGTTCGGGACTTGGCGGCTCCAGTATTCCCGGGTTCGGTGGCGTGGGAAAATCGTGTGGTTCCGGTTCGACTTGGACTGACGTCTCCTATCTTCGAGCCTGCCCACATAACACTGTGTATATTGGAGTTCATACCTGTAATCTGTTGTTGTTGTTGTGCAATTCACAACAGTAAGTGTTGTATTTGGCTTTATCCATTGTCCGTTCATTTGCGCCCCCTGTTGTGGGGTCCGTGCTCTTACACTTTCACAACAGGGATTACTCTGCCAGCGTCATTGATCCCGAGGGGCGTCAACCGGCTGTTGAACGCCGCTGCGGCTCTCCCTCCCGTCGACCCGTGCGTAACAGTGACGTTCCACTGGTCGTTCAGACGACCCCTCCCACCTTCCCCAGAGCATACATAAGCCCCCCAGAGCCGTACGGAGGCCTGTGTGGAGACGTGCGCGGATTTTCCTTATGCAGTGTTCGCAGATCGTCTTCGCACAGCGTCCCGTCATGTACGCGACTGATACTAGCAAAGTAGCTATGTGATAAATCTGCTTCGTGGTGAGGCACGCGCTTGGGCTACAGCGCTCTGGGAGCAAAATTCATGGCTCCTTCAGACATATGATGGGTTTTGTGAGGGAGTTCAGAACAGTGTTCGATCACCCAAATAGAGGAGAGACCGCTTCCGGCCGTGCTACTGTCAATGAGACAGGGGCGCCGGAGCGCAGCTGCCTATGCAGTCGACTTCCGCATCGCGGCTGCGAGGTCAGGCTGGAATAGCACTGCCCTCCGCGCTGCCTTTGTAAACGGACTGTCATTGGTTCTAAAGGAGCACCTGGTGGCTAAGGATGAACCGCGGGATTTAGATGGGCTTATCGATCTCGTCATACGATTAGACAATCGGTTGGAAGAACGCCGTCGGGAACGAGACGAAGGGCGTGGCTGGGCACGCGCCGTCCCTCTCCCTTCCGGTTCCGATCGCGTTCCGCCCTCCCCACGCTCCACGGCCCCTGCGCCTCGTGTGGTTACAGCTCCCCCTGCTGACGAAGCTATGGACACGAGCAGGGCCACATTTAGAGCACCAAGTAGACAGAGGAGGCTGGACCGTGGGGCGTGTTTTGTTTGTGGCTCGATAGAGCATCAATTGAGAGACTGCCCCGAGTGGTTAAACACCAACGCCCGCCCCTAGAGACTGGGCTAGGGGTGGGCCGAGACATTCACGTGGGACACACCCACATTGCTACATGACTCCCAGTTACAATCCTGTATGAGGATTTAACCCTGAAGGCCCCAGCACTGGTGGACACGGGCTCTGAAGGGAATCTGTTGGACAGCAGATGGGCCAGGGAGATAGGGCTCCCTCTGGTGGCTCTTACCTCGCCTGTGCAGGTACGAGCACTAGATGGCTCCCTCCTCCCTCCAATCACACATAGGACACCACCTGTAACTCTGGTGGTGTCAGGAAATCACCGGGAGGAGATCAAGTTTTTTGTGACTCCAACTACCTCGTGTGATCTTGGGGTTTCCCTGGATGTTGAAACACAATCCCCGGATCGACTGGCCATCCGGGGTAGTGGTTCAGTGGAGCGAGACCTGCCATCGGGTATGTTTAGGTTCCTCGGTACCCCCCGGTTCCCAGGCTAAGGAGGAGGTCAGAGTCCCACCCAATCTAGGGACGGTGCCGGTGGAGTACCACGACCTTGTGGATGTGTTCAGCAAGGATCTGGCTCACCCTTCCCCCCCACCGTCCGTACGATTGTGCCATTGATTTGGTTCCAGGCGGTGAGTTCCCGCCAGCAGGCTGTACAACCTCTCACGGCCTGAGCGCGAATCAATGGAGACCTACATCCGGGACTCTTTAGCCGCCGGGTTGATCCGGAATTCCACCTCCCCGATGGGTGCAGGTTTCTTTTTTGTGGGTAAAAAAGACAGCGGACTTCGTCCATGCATTGATTACAGGGGACTGAACGAAATCACGGTTCGTAATCGATATCCGTTGCCCCTGTTGGATACACGGCTTCGTGAAAAGCCCGCTTCCTTCTGACGTCTACGCAGCTCAATCTGGACATAACAGGAAGCGTATTGGTATTCAGCCCAGGAGTTTGACTTCAGGGTATCAGTACTCCAGCCCAGGTTGTCTGCTGTTTCTGACCTGATAAGCTGAGACGGCTGTCTGTCCAGATGAGAGCTGGAATCTTTTGGGTTGGATTTGTTCTGATGACGGTGCAATCCCCAGATTGTCAACCTGTGCCAGGCCCCATGCTTGGATAAGCAGGCATGGATGAAGGACAATGTTTATGTGTGTGTGTGTAGCTGTGCATGTTGTGAGGACAGAATTCTGTTTCCACACTCACTTGTGAGGACAAAAGGTTTGCCACTGCAAAGAAAGGATGCATTTATCAAATTAAGAATAGCTTTTTGATTATAGTCAAGATGAGGTTAGGTTATAGTTTAGACGTGTCTTACTTTTGCAAGAGGTGAAAAAAAGTCTTCAGGTACTCAATGAAAGTCAACAGCTAAAATGACTAGTTGGTTAATTGGTCTCTCAACAGAAAAATATCTGACATGTAGAGCTGTGCATCTGTCCCTTATGAACTTAAAAAAATCTCTCATGGTGGTATGTGTGTTCCTCAAGCTCAGGTCCTCTACCAGAGGTCTCGGCGTTTGAACATCCTGCGCAGTATCTTAGCTGTTCCTAGGACAGCACTCTTCTAGGCAGAAACCTCTGATGTTTTGCCTGGAATCAGATTTGGGGGTTACAGCTCCTAGTGCTCCTACTACCACTGGGACCACTTTGGACTTTACCTTCCACATCTGCTTGAGTTGCTCATTCAGCCGTTGGCACCTCAGTTTTCTCGTACTCCTTCTTTCGGATTTTCTGTTGGCTGGGTTTGCCAGATGAATCACAACTGTGGGTTTCTTTCCCTTGTCAACCACCACTCTGTCTGGTTTGTTGGCCAGCAGCTGCTTGTCTGTCTGGAATTTGAAATCCCACAGGGCATTGGCCCTGACGTTCTCATCATTCCTGATGGTGTCTCCCATCAGGAGTTGGGGATTATAATCCGTACATGGCACAGATGGTCCTGTACACCATTCCCAACACTTGGTTGTGCCTCTCAGCATACACTGTCCCATCTTCCATCCTGCGACTATCTGCTGAACTGTCTTTGGTGCACATTTGCTATGCTTGCACCTTGGGTCCTGTAGACTGTGGTAGACAATTACAATGCAACGGTGAAGGGCCACATTTCCATGAGCTTGACCCAGCACAAACATGCCTCATTACTGAGGATCCTGTTACTGGACAAGGCCAAGGAGATGCCCATCTGGCTGTGATACATAGTTTTGAGAAATAGGGATGGGCTGCTATTCGGCCTGGATGTTTCCCAATTAGGACTCAGGACAGTTCCTTTGTGTGATGGATGTGCCAGTGCTCAGCAACAGTGGTTACAACTAAACCTGACCTAAGCAGGCCAATGACCAATACATAAATGCAAGCAAATTGGTGTTGCAGACCGAACGGTCCACCCCTAAAAATTGGTCTGCCTTTTGCATCTGTGCATGCGTCATTTCGTACCACAGCAGCATGTCTGAGACGGAGTCAATTCACCCAAAGCAATCAAACAGATTAATGGGATTATTAACCATCAGATGATAAAGGTAAAACCTCTTAAATCAATCTAAAGTCAGTTTTAAGCAGGAATGAGGCCGTTTTAAGCAGAAATTAGACGAAATTCCATGACACTTTGAAATGTCCAACGCGTAGTGAACGCTGCAGCGCTCTGATTGCTTCTGCCACCTTTTATGATGAAATAATGCTGAGGTTATGTGGAAATGATTGTTGTACAAAAAAATCAGATATCTGTCACTAAGATAGATGATGACTGGAGTGCAGTTTGAAGCAGAAATGAGGTGATAATCCGTGAACCGCATCGTTGGGTGGTGGGGGGGTGGTGGTGATTTTTAGGGGGGACCGTTCAGTCAGGGACACTGGTACGGTCTTCTATCACTTTCTAAAATGAATATATCATCTTACCAAATATACCTGACCCAGCTGTAGTGACTTGGAAAAATAGAGGAGAAGTTGTTGTAGAAGAGAAAAAGACAAAACAATAGCAGTGTTAAAGATGTTTGATGGTGGGATAGTTGGGCTACCAATTGTAGGTGGGTTACCAATGTGAGTTACCTGGCTTCACTACCTGTCTGTGTCCTTGGACAAAATGCTTCTTCTGCATTGTCCAGGTCAACCCAGGTAGAAATGGATCCCAGCCTTGGCTCGGAGAGTAACCTCCAGTAGACTACCATCCCATCCAGGGGTAGTCTTTGACTCTCATCTGGTTCATGTTAGGATATCCAGGGATAAGCACCAACAGGGGCCTCAGTGGTTACTTCTTACCCAGTATATTGACTTTTAATTTTCAATTTCAATTTATTTTCATTTATATAGCACCAAATCACAACAGCGTTGACTCAAGGCGGTTCACACAAGTAAGGTCTAACTTACTAACCCCCAGAGCAGCAGTAGTAAGTAAAAACTCCCTCTGAGGAAGAAACCTCAAGCAGATCAGACTCAAAGGGGTGACCCTCTGCTTGGGCCATGCTACAGACACAAATTACAGAACAATTCACAAAACAATATACAGGAAATGCTGTTGGTGCACAGGACAGGAGGGTCTCCAGCACAATTACCACACCTATCTCTGGATGTAGCTGCACCTTAAACAGAGAGAAAAAACAGAATCAGGCACCAGAAAGACAAGAAATACAGTCTGCAGCATTAAACAACAAGAAAAACAGGAAATACTAAGGTGATTGCCGGCCACTAGCCCTAAGCTTCACTAAAAGACACAGAATTTAGGTAAAGTTGAGCCTGCAGCATGCTCCGTTTCCTAATAAAATGAATTAAAAGAGTAAAAAGGATAGAACTATACTATGCCAATATGCTAGCCATAAGAAAAATAAAAAAGGAAAATAAGTGCGTCTTAAGTCTGGACTTGAAAGTCTCCACAGAATTTGACTGTTTTATTGATGCAGGGAGATCATTCCACAGAACAGGGGCACGATAAGAGAAAGCTCTATGACCCGCAGACTTCTTTTTCACCCTGGGGACACAAAGTAGTCCTGTACCCTGAGAATGCAAAACCCGGGCCGGTACGTAAGGTTTATTGCATATTGGCACATTTTTACTTCTCCATTAGTCATTTTCCTTAATTTGGTCATAACTAACCGTAATCCAGGTTGAGAAAGCAACTCTTATCAATGCTGTGAGGTTCCCAATGATTTGAAAGCTTTTTTAAACATCCCTTAGCAAAAATATTTTGCAACCAAATGGGTCACTGCCTCATGTCCTTGAGTTCCTTTTCATGCAAACACTGAAGATGTGAGCTCCCAAACATACAGAAGGAGCATTTTTATAAAATATGTGAGAATTGAGTTTTCATGTGTATGTGTGTGTCTGTGAATGAGGGGTAATAGAGGTACTTCATCACTGAGTTTTGATAAGGGGACTAATAATGCATGTGGTTGCTGTGGAAACCTTTGAACAAAACAGTACACGGATCTTCATTCCTCCACACAACATGGTCTCTCTCTCTCCCCCTCTTTCTCTCTCATGAGAGCATACCTCTTGCATCAGTGATCTGAAAAGAGGCAGCAGATACATAATGAAGAGTCCTTGAATACTACACAGGCACACAGGCAGGATTTTCATGCTTTTCTTGCCTGTAAAGGCAGAATGGAATATCTGACAAAACCCAGTGATGTCCAGATAACAGCAGGATGTTGACAATGTATAAAAAAGGAGGCCAGAGTTGATCAAAGTATGTAAAAATTTGAATGTAGGCGTTTTATACGGTGTAACGTGCACGTGCATATGGACACGCATGTCTTCCCAGGTGACTGGCATTCACGCTGCGAGCCTGCTAGTAAATTGTTAATATTGTTAGATGCAATGCGCTTTATACATGTGAATGGTTCTTAAATTACATTTTAAATTTAGATGAGGTGTTCACTTAGCTGACAAATGCGTTGTCTTTTTCACTGAGAGGCGGGGCTGGCGGCATACCAATCCTCCGGAGGCAAAGACGCTACAAGCTGAAGCAAATATGTCAAATCTCATTTCTGCGTGTTCAGGTTTTCATGATCGGGTACCCGTTTAGGAATGAAAGTAGAGTGCTGTTGCGGTTAAGTGCGTGTGAGCCACATGTGCTTATGTTTTTTCGAACTATTAGAAAATTAATTCACTTTCAATCAGACACTTCCATTATTGTCGGTAATCAGCCCAGAAGAAATGTAATCAAATTCACTGTTTGTTGATGCTTCTGCAATTTCTTCTGTACACTCCAACGTTTGCACGGCCCCTCCTCACTCATAATACCTGTCAGTTATTGTCAATAGTCTACTGTACCCGTCTGGCTCGCCCACTGACTCTGTGCAAATATCTATGATTTATGCAAATAATGCAGGTACATGCAGGATCGAGATATGAGCCTGGAGTGTTTGCACCCAATATTCAGCCCCCCCACACACACATCACTAGCAAGGTGCCCGAACACCTGATCCAAACACTTTTCAAGTGTTTTGTGTATATGCTGTGTTTGTGCATTCATGGATTTGTGTGAGCTAACTATAGCACGCAAAAATCTGCTCAAAGATTCAGCCATCAATGCGATGCAAACCTCTGCATCTCTTACCGACTGAAATAGTCAACAACAAAAAACAAGAAGGCAGTAACATGACCTTAAAAATCCATGTGTATTTGCATTGTGGCGATGCTGCATCTATAATCATTAATGAACAAATATTCAGACAAATGCACATGAATGTACAGCAATAATATTTGCATTGCACAAGATTACATGTAATACATAAAAAAAAAAACAAGCTGCTCACTACATTTTGAAAACACTAAACCAGTAGAAAGATTTTGGAAGTGATTGAAATTATGATCAGGATAATTATATAGCATTTTCTAGATACCAGCCAAATGGTATCAAGTTTTTCTCATTTAAACATGCAATTTTGTTAGGACAGATGTGATTTTGAGTCTATCTTTAAGTCTCAGAAGATGAGAGACTGTAAACATTTATTCCATGGATATATTATTACAAATTAAAGGTAGTCTTTGGAGCTGGTCCTGCACCTGACAGTGTCAGGATACGTCTATCTTTAATCCTGCCATCGGAAAGACACAGGGTGGAGCCTACCCCCAGTGTCAGACATGCCAACTGGTGGCGGTGGGGAGAGGAAGGGCGCGGCTGGACCAGTAACTGTTTGTCAAACAGAGACCCATATGATGCAGCACAGTGGCGGAGGCAGAGGCATGGCAGCGATCCAAGTAGCAGACAGTGACCATAGGAGGTGGTGGACCGGAGGAGGGTGCGACCCAGGCCAGCAACAGGGACCAATGGGAGGTGGCAGGGTAGAGAGTCCCGGACAGCGACTGCAAGCAACAGAGAGGTGAGTCAGGATTTACATTTTTAAATGGCTTTGACATTTGATGACTAAATTGTGGACTCACTGCTTCTGATTAGGGCAGCACGGTGGATTAGTGGTTAGCACTGTTGCCTCACAGCGAGAAGGTCATGGATTCAATTCCTGTCCCAACATCTAAACATTTACATTATTTATGATTCTGTTATCACAACATCAAAGAACCAACAACAAAACTAAGAAGTATAATGTCCCTTGCATAAAATTATGTGAATGTGTAACCTCACCTACCCACAACCCAAACCTTTCTGCAGATCACCAATTAGACAAAATTTGGTCAAGACAGTTGTCAATATGGTTGGAATCCCAATGTGACAGTGAAACATGTAGTCAGAGCAGGAGTTAAACTGTGAAGGAGAATGACACATAATCACTCTAATATGAAATTTCTACTTGTTTTCTACTTGTTTTCCATTTTGAGTGGAGAAGGGAATACCTTTTCATTTTATTAGTGATATCACTAGAGGCTTACGCTCTTGGCAAGTTGCCTTAAGAATGCTGAACTCAATTTTGATCAAATTTACCAAGGCCTAATTTCATGTGAGCTCGATGCCAATATTTAGGAAAATGACTAACGTTATAATAGATGCTTATTGTTCCTGATCTTTACTGAAAAACCCATATAGTATTTTCTCTGTCTGTTAAATTATGTTTGTGGAGTTGCTGCTCTCTGAGCACTTTCTAACTAATTTATAATGCACCGCTCATCGTTACATCGTTTCTTGCTGACATCTTTTTAACTATGTGATCTTTGTACCAACCATGCTTGAATCATAATATCAAACCAAAGTATGAAAATTGTATTTTAGATATTATGCTTCACAAAAAAAAATCAACTGAGTCATTTTATTTATAGAGGCTTTTATTTAATTTCTTGCTTTTTTAATGCTTATGTATATGCACTGCACACATTATGACTTGTACATAATTGCTGATTTGCAAGTAAGTCTTAAATTCAGGAGGCATTATTTGTAAAGTGCTTTGAGCATCTGATGCAGACAAGGGCGCAATTTAGATTTAGAAATTGCGGGGGGCAAAGTGCGAGGCCGCAGGGCCGAAGCCCATAGGCCGGGGGTCAGAAGCCAGCGGTTTATGGATAAGCTCAGATGCATTCTGAGCATCCAGAACAGTAATTTTAATGTTTTGAGAAGACCTAAGTGGACACCATTGACTTATACAATTTGAAACTGTGGATATAAGTACTTCATTCTAAGAATAGCCAGCATTGATTTTATTAATCCTGTGTGAATAAGGTATCACCACATGTGTAGAATTCAAAAAGAATGATAGGTTTTCATTAAAAAAAACAACTGCAATGTGGTAAAATGTATTCATAAATATGAAAGAACAGGCTCTTAATAATTATTAACTATCGCATACTGTATTTTTTCTCAAGATTTGTTTTTGCATAAGTTTGAAAAAAACAACAGATCATAAGTTTAGGATAAATTACTTATCATGAATTTAATTTTCGAAGTGGCAGTAATGACAACACTCTACTCATACTGAACATAATTTCGCTTGCATAGACTGATTTTGGAGATCAAGCAATAATTGCAGATGGGCTTTCTGAGGTCCCAGATAGCTTTTCTGATTTCCTTTTCTAACTTTCAGAATTGAGTAAATTAGCATATGGTCCATTGATACTTATGTGTAGACACTAGTCCCTAGAGGCAACTACTTTTGGTTTCAAATCTGGGCAAATGCAGTCTCTGAAAATTCCAAATGTGACAAACAAGAAATGTTGTAAACAAGTCAATGCTGCTAAAATACAAACTTGCAGAAACAAAGATACTATTCTGACATGGTTTTGCGCATAAGACTGACATGGTTTGCACATAAGACTGGCATAGCATGTTTCAAGTACACACATATATGTCAGAAGGTGGGGGGACATACCATATTCTGTCCCCCCCTGGTTGAAAAGGTGGGGGGGGATATGTCCCCCCTATCCCCACCAAATTGCGCCCATGGATGCAGATGGAAAAAGCGCTATATAAATGCAGTCCATTTATTTAATTATTTGTGATTGGTATTTGGAATTTGCACTTTTCTTTAGCTGCAGTAACCTACACGAGCCACTTAGTATGTTGTACTTGTTCTTAGTAACCCTGATAACATGGCTCATAACACCCTTTTGCCAAGCCCATGAACTGTACTTTTTACTTGCATTGTAAGAGGATTCCTTTGAAAATGAGAAATTTCTCTAAACTGGCCACTTATGTATAAGGAAACAGTTGATGATGAAGGTTTTCTATGCTACTTGGATGCTTGCTGACTTTGTGATAAGCTTTTTTTTTGCATGTTCTTGCCAGGAAGAAAGAAGAAATATTGGGAAATTACATGGAAATTACATTTTCTCAGCCAGTGACTACTGTGATGTACCAAGGGTACTTGAGGGTGGAAATCATCACGGTTTGGTCCTCTGAGTGGGCCCCCAGTATCATCAGGCACCATTCATATCCCCTGGAGTGGGACTCCACACTCTTACTGTATAGCTCACATTGATTTTGCTAAAGGTTTGAGTGTACCAATAAAAAGTACAAAACTGAGGGCCAAGAACAGAAAAAGAGACCGCACAAAACAAAAGTCTCAGTGGTCACATTTATTTTGCAAGGTGTTCTCTCAGCCACAATGTACTGTAGCCATAGCAACTAGCACCCAACATTTTCTGGAGGGAAAGAAAAAAAGGATTCATGATTCATATCCAAAGAACACCATGAGAATCCAAATATACTGAGGTAAACTGCCACCCCCAGACAGTCAACCTGACAGCTGTGAAGAAGAGTGGCCAAGCAGCAAACAAATAAACAGAATCACATCCACCCTCTCTTCCTATCATCTCAACATCATTGCTTGTGGTCATTTTTTTCAGTTAACCTCACGATCTGAGCCGACGGAAAGAAGGAATAACAAGCCTACTGGTGGGAACAAAGAAAGTCTGGCAGCAACACCAAGCCTCAGATAAATAACACCAGGAAATCAAATGGCTCAAAAATATATTTAGGCTACAACCTAAACACAGTATGTTGAATAACCCATTCAATCAAGGGATGACTTGAGCAACTAAATACGACGTACAACAGAATGTGTGGGTGTGCCCTAACTTAAAAAAAAAAAAATATCACTGTCACCAAGATCAAGAGACTCACAAAGGACATTTCATCAACGTCCAGGTGACCGGCGCATGTAGGTGTAGAAACCTGCAGTCACCAGGATTGCAAACATTACACAATGGTATTGTGTCAAATCTGACAGCAATGGCCACTTGATTTGTAAAAATAGCAAACACAATTTCTAAAAGCAAACATTGAGATAGAAAACAGCAGGATTGGGGTTATGTGTTTTACATATGTGTATGACAAAACTATGGGACAACCTTTGGCTTAGGCAGCATTATGTACCTTGTTGAGTATTAACTGGATGGAACAAAAATAAATTGACTCTGCCTGTCCAAGGTTTACTGTGCCTCTTCTCAGTGAACGCAGTGATTGTCTCGAGCACCCCTGTGACCCTTATTAGTGCAGCAAATAACTGAAACAATCTTGCAAATGGTGATACAAGCACCAAGTTGGCACAAATACTCCTTAGACACTCTTTTGAAAAAAAAACTGACTGGCCACTTGAATTTTCAATAGGCGGCCACGTAGAGGTCAATTGAAGAATTACACAAGGGTCAAAATTAAAAATGCTCAAATCATTTAGAAAACTACAACGCATTATTTGTCTGATCATAAGGATTCCAAAAAGGTATAATTTGGACTATCTATGATTGAATGATCAGGAGTTATGGGGTAAAAAACAGCAAAAATGGTGACAAAGGTCAGTTTCAGTTTATACAGGAATCAAAAGTTAAAGTTACTTCAATTTTGGTAAAAAGTGATGCAAATTATTGGTTGAGCTAATAGGATTAATAAATGGAATAGTTTTGATTGTGTTGAATGGTGAGCTCCAAAGTAAAGGTCAAACAAGGTCAACGTCTATTGGATTGCATGACGTGACATATGTTACACGTAACATGATAACTAAGCATGATACATGGTCCAAACTATTCCTTTTTAAAACCCTGTTAACTCAACTAATAATTCATAACCAAGTTAGTAATCTAACTTGGTTATTTTCAAGATTGAGTACTGAGAAAAGTAACTATTAGTTACTTTGCTGATTACTCAATATTAAGAGTGACCAAGTTAGATTACTAGTTACATCATTAGTTACATTAGTTATTAGTTACAAGTTGTCAGCAGCTGCTAATAAAGTAACTGTAATAATAATAAGCTGCAAAAGAAGTAACTGTATAAAGTAAATGTATAAAGTAACTAAAAAAGTAACTTTTCAAAGTAACTGTGACAACACTGCCAACAGACCTAGAATAGCAAAATTTGCAGTTGTACAAGCATTGAGACTGATTCCTGATGCCCAGAGTGAGGATGAAATATATTAGAGAGTGAACTAAATGTGAAGAACCTTAAAACAATCATTTATATAGAAGTATTCCAGTATAAAGTAAATGGGGTCATAAATAAATGGACTGCATTTTAAATAAAGTAAATAACCCTACTTTGTCATATTAGTCGCTAAAATAGCTTTGTCGCTTGAGGGATAAATGTCATTTTTGCTGTTTATTTTTCTTAATTACTGTAGTATGCCAGTACAAGACAGGCCATATCTTGATGATCTGTGGAACATAGTTATAGTGTGTATCACAAATGCATTGGAGTATGTCAAAAAACCATAAGCCAGAAATCCACATTTACAGCAAACAGACACACAAAACTGCTCATTCACCGCAATCGAAAACAAAGTAACCGAGCCGGAAATATGTGTGTTTTTATGTTCAGTTGAGGTAAGAATATTGCTGCAATATTAAATGAGACTGGGGATCTGTTCATTGCCAAAAGTCCCAGCACCCAAACTCACACTGCTGTCCTTTTGCCACAGTTTTCCAACCAGAGTAAGCTGCAGCAATCAAGGGTCTGCCTGCTGGGTCGGCTGCATGTTAGCTGAGCCTCATTACCAATCAGGAGATAAGAGGAAACCAGGCTCCCATGAGACACCGGTGCGGACTTCCATACCACATGGAGGTGATGCAGTGCTGGAGCACTTTCTCCCAAATGTTTCCGATTTATTTATTACGTCCACCAAGAACTTAATAAAATCATCAGCGTTTCTTTTATTTGTCTGTTTCTTAGCAGGATTACATCAAAGCTACTGCACGGATTTTGAAGAACTTTTTTTACCACAGATGCATATTAGGCCATGAAAGGCTCCATTAAATTTTGCAGGTGATCTGGATCTGGATGTGGATTCTGGCTCAGGATTTGTTGGGAGTGATATAGATAAATGTGCAGGTTCTGCAGCAGAATGATACAACATCATGATGGAAACCTAAGATCAGGAAGACACTGTTTTGTTTCAGCTTGTGAGTTAAATATCAGTTTACAATGTCTTCATCAGTCTGACCATTCTGGATCCGTATGCAATTACTGTATGTGTTGTGGAATCCGGATCCAGGTAAAGTCCGGGTTCACGATGTGAATCACATATCTTTTATTTTGAGTCTCATCAACCATTGACGTACATCTGAAGTCTCCGATTGCTCTTCTTTATTTATTTATTTTTGTATCACCCATCATCCCCGTACATCAGTCATACCAGGTGTCTCCAACCCTGCTCCTGGAAGGCATCTGCCCTGCATGTTTTCTAACTCCCCTAATCCACTCCCAAGCAATTAACTTAAAATTAAGAATTGGAAAACAACAAAAAATCAGGTGTGACTTGAATCGGTAGACGTGGGAAAACGTGCTCTCCAGGAACAGGGTTGGTGACCCCTGAGTCAACTCCTTTGCTAAATAGCCTTTTCTTATCAGGTTGCTGACTCTTTCTTTCCACCTTTCCTCCACAACATTTAATTTTTGCTTTCTCACACTGTTTTTCTGAGCATTAAGATTTTGCAAATCATTTTAAAGGATGACAACAACACAACTGCGTTTTTGGTTTCCTGTCACTGCTGTGAAAAGTCCAAACCCACCAATTTATTTGCCACTGCTGCAACTGTCTGCTCTATTTCAAATTGGCCCTATATGCTATTTATTAAAATATAAAATAAAAATAAAAAATAGCACTCACAATCACACTGCTGCTGTACATGACTGTAAATATAATGGGAACACAGCCCACGCTACACACACAAGGTCCAAAAGGCTCTGCTGAACAAAAAGCATTTTAAATTACTTACTTGTACTGTTTATCAAATGCTGTGACCTTCTTTTTGTGGTTCATCTTTATTTCTTCTCTTGCATCTTAATTAAGATCTCTTGCTGTGATTTGCAAGAATGCATCCATTAAAAAAGTCCTCACCCTGCTGAACTTTTATGTGCTTTTATTCTGTGGCGGACACAGTTCAGCTAATTAAAGAAGCTAAGTTTTTCTTTGAGGATTTGACTTTTCAGCTAACTTTGAAAACCATTAGCAGACCAATTAGCTTCAACTAAATTTAGTTCTGTGAATGTTACGTTGGTAAAAATTATTTTATTGAATTTTAATGGTCAAAAATGTTTGTAAAACTGAAAATCATATATGTTTCCTGTTAAAAAGTTTGTTGCATGTGCTCTGGGTTTGGTGCTTGGTTTTAGTGGGGCGGCATAGGAAAGCAATTGTGCATTTTGTGATAAAAGCATGGTATTTGGCACACATATTCTAAATTAACTAATGTTTATTTTCAGATATGGAGCCATCCTGGAGCTGACCTCTAATGAGCTACAGGGGTCAATAAAGAATTACACTAGGGTCAAAATTTAAAACATACTCCAATCATGTAGAAAACTATACCACATTCTTTGTCTGATCATAACAATTCCAAAAAGGTATAGTTTGGACTATCTATGACTGAATGTTGTGGAGTTATGGGGTAAAAATGGCAAAAATGGTGACAAAGATCAGGTTCAGTTTGTACAGGGGTTAAAAGTTAAAGTTGCTCCAATTTTGGTAAAACGTGATGCAAATCATTGGTTTAAATAAAAGGATTAATGAATGGAATAGTTTTGACTGTGCTGAATGTTTGGTCTCCAAAGCAGAGGTCAAACAAGGTCGATGTTTGTTGGATTCTGTGACGTATGACATATGTTACCCCATAACATGATAACTAAGCATGACAGATGGTGCAAATTATTCCTTTTTAAAATAGCCACTGTTTAGCTGTAATTTTTTTTTTTTTTACAGACAACTAAACAGGAATATTACAGCAAATTATCATATGAGAATAAAAGCAATATTAAAAGCATATGGAATATATTAAATAATGTTATTAGTAAAGAATCAAAAGAAACTAATTATCCGCAACATTTTATTAGTAATGATGAAAATATTGATGACATGACTACAGTGGTTCATAATTTTAACAAATATTTTATGTCGGCCCAAAATTGGCAGAGAACATCCTGTTTCGGGTTTAACGAAGGTCTGGAATGATGAACCCACAACTAGAAATATAAATTCAATATTTCTCACAGCAGTGGAGGAGAGAGAAATCAGACCTATTGTTAATAAATGTAAAAAAAAGTCCACTGACTGTGATAACATAGACATGACAACAGTTAAGAGAGTTACTGGTGCAATTGTTAAACCATTGACTCACATCTGTAACCTGTCATTCCAAACGGGTAAATTTCCTATCAAAATGAAAATTGCAAATGTCATACCACAATATAAAACTTGGAACAAACACCACTTCACAAATTACAAGCTTGTTTCTTTACTCATAATTTTCAACATTTTAGAAAAACCCTTTGTTGACAGATTCGATAAATTCATTGAGAAACATAAACTACTTTCAGAAAGTCAATATGGATTTAGAACACAAAGATCCACAGGACTGGCAGTCCTGGAATTAATAGAGGAAATCACTAACTCCATAGAAATTTCCTGTTGGGGCATTTATTGATTTAGAAAAACATTTGACACGATTGATCACACAATACTAATTAAGAAAGTAGAGCATTATTGTGTTTGTGAGGTGGTTCTTGAGTAGATGTCTTTATCCACTCAAGAACCATGTAAGCAACAGGTAACAATTTGTGAAAATGGGTGATTATCTGTCTTCCTGCTTGGATATTGTCTGTGGTGCCCCCCAGGGTTCAGTATTAGGACCCAAAACTGTTTATCCTATATATAAATGACTTATGTAAGGTTTTAAAAATACTAAAGTTTGTTTTGTTCGCAGGTGATACAAACATGTTTTTTGGTACAGGTGAGAATTTAGAACAGCTGTTGGAAGAAATCACACCAGAAATGAGTAAATTAAAAAGTGGTTTGATATGAACAAATTGTCCTTAAATATAGATAAAAGCAAGTTTATACTATTTGGAAATTATAAAGGAAATAGTCAAGTGCAAGTTAAAATATATGGTGTGAATGTGGAAAGAATAAAGGAAACTAAATTTCTGTGTGTGATGATTGATCACAAAATCTGCTGGAAACCTTGCATTAAATATGATCAGACTAAACTATCCAGATCTCAATTATTAATAAAGTAAAGCATTTTCTGAATTGTAAAGCACTACACATTCTGTATTGTTCTCTGATTCAACCACAGCTGAATTCTTGTGCAGACGTTTGGGTAACACCTACAGCACGTCAGTCTGACCATTATGCATGCTCCAGAAACAAAGCCATCAGGATGGTGCATGGTGCATATGATCACACTAGTCCACTGTTCATTAACTCCTGCCTGCTAAAATTGCCAGATATAGTAGCCCAGTTACAAAGCTAGAAACAAATAGTTAACAGATAACTTACAAAAACTCTTTCTTGAGAGAGATGGTGGGTATAATTACAGGGAAAACCTAAATTTTCAACCTTAAGTGTGCGAACAACCATGAAAAGAATGTACATTTCAGTCAGTGGTGTGATGTTCTGGAACAAATTCAGCAAAGAGCTAAAACAAAGTCCAAGCATGAGTTGTTGTTGTTGTCCATTCGGCCACTCCTGTGCTGTTTGGGGTCACCACAGTGGATACAGCCAGATCCACATTGGTAGTTGGCACAAGTTTTACGCTGGATGCCCTTCCTTGTTGTGTGGGCCGCTGAAGAGGAGGTACTGCTGGCCCACCACCACCAGAGGGCGCCCTGCCTGGAGTGCGGGCTCCAGGCACCAGAGGGCGCTGCCGCCTCACAGGAGTAGTCGGGGTGACAGCTGTCACTTATCACCGATGACAGCTGTCATCGATCATCTGATCTTCAGTGGTATATCAGCAAGACGGCATCTCCACCTCATTGCCGAGATATCGCTCTACGACGAGGTAAATTCTCAGCTGACTGTATTTTGGAATAACTGTTGCTTGTGTGACTTGGACAGCATTTACTCTGTTCCTTTTTCGACGAGAGGTGGAGGTGATTTCCCACCATACGTGTTGCTGGGTGCACACGCACCCACTTCTAACTGTGTTTGCTCCTCGCCAGCAGTACCAGGTCCGACACGCGTAGGCAGTGGCCACCTGGGAGTTCGGGACTTGGCGGCTCCAGTATTCCCGGGGTTCGGTGGCGGTGGAAATCGTGTGGTTCCGGTTCGACTTGGACTGACGTCTCCTATCTTCGAGCCTGCCCACATAACACTGTGTATATTGGAGTTCATACTGTAATCTGTTGTTGTTGTTGTGCAATTTCACAACAGTAAAGTGTTGTATTTGGCTTTATCCATTGTCCGTTCATTTGCGCCCCCTGTTGTGGGTCCGTGCTCTTACACTTTCACAACAGGATATCTCGGCCAGCGTCATGGATCCCGAGGGGCGTCAACCGGCTGTTGAACGGCCGCTGCGGCTCTCCCTCCCGTCGACCCTGTGCGTAACAGTGACGTTCCACTGGTCGTTCAACGACCCCTCCCACCTTCCCCAGAAGCATACATAAGCCCCCCAGAGCCGTACGGAGGCTGTGTGGAGACGTGCGCGGATTTCCTTATGCAGTGTTCGCTCGTCTTCGCACAGCGTCCCGTCATGTACGCGACTGATACTAGCAAAGTAGCTTATGTGATAAATCTGCTTCGTGGTGAGGCACGCGCTTGGGCTACAGCGCTCTGGGAGCAAAATTCATGGCTCCTTCAGACATATGATGGGTTTGTGAGGGAGTTCAGAACAGTGTTCGATCACCCAAATAGAGGAGAGACCGCTTCGGCCGTGCTACTGTCAATGAGACAGGGGCGCCGGAGCGCAGCTGCCTATGCAGTCGACTTCCGCATCGCGGCTGCGAGGTCAGGCTGGAATAGCACTGCCCTCCGCGCTGCCTTTGTAAACGGACTGTCATTGGTTCTAAAGGAGCACCTGGTGGCTAAGGATGAACCGCGGGATTTAGATGGGCTTATCGATCTCGTCATACGATTAGACAATCGGTTGGAAGAACGCCGTCGGGAACGAGACGAAGGGCGTGGCTGGGCACGCGCCGTCCCTCTCCCTTCCGGTTCCGATCGCGTTCCGCCCTCCCCACGCTCCACGGCCCCTGCGCCTCGTGTGGTTACAGCTCCCCCTGCTGACGAAGCTATGGACACGAGCAGGGCCACATTTAGAGCACCAAGTAGACAGAGGAGGCTGGACCGTGGGGCGTGTTTTGTTTGTGGCTCGATAGAGCATCAATTGAGAGACTGCCCCGAGTGGTTAAACACCAACGCCCGCCCCTAGAGACTGGGCTAGGGGTGGGCCGAGACATTCACGTGGGACACACCCACATTGCTACATGACTCCCAGTTACAATCCTGTATGAGGATTTAACCCTGAAGGCCCCAGCACTGGTGGACACGGGCTCTGAAGGGAATCTGTTGGACAGCAGATGGGCCAGGGAGATAGGGCTCCCTCTGGTGGCTCTTACCTCGCCTGTGCAGGTACGAGCACTAGATGGCTCCCTCCTCCCTCCAATCACACATAGGACACCACCTGTAACTCTGGTGGTGTCAGGAAATCACCGGGAGGAGATCAAGTTTTTTGTGACTCCAACTACCTCGTGTGATCTTGGGGTTTCCCTGGATGTTGAAACACAATCCCCGGATCGACTGGCCATCCGGGGTAGTGGTTCAGTGGAGCGAGACCTGCCATCGGGTATGTTTAGGTTCCTCGGTACCCCCCGGTTCCCAGGCTAAGGAGGAGGTCAGAGTCCCACCCAATCTAGGGACGGTGCCGGTGGAGTACCACGACCTTGTGGATGTGTTCAGCAAGGATCTGGCGCTCACCCTTCCCCCCCACCGTCCGTACGATTGTGCCATTGATTTGGTTCCAGGCGGTGAGTTCCCGTCCAGCAGGCTGTACAACCTCTCACGGCCTGAGCGCAAATCAATGGAGACCTACATCCGGGACTCTTTAGCCGCCGGGTTGATCCGGAATTCCACCTCCCCGATGGGTGCAGGTTTCTTTTTTGTGGGTAAAAAAGACAGCGGACTTCGTCCATGCATTGATTACAGGGGACTGAACGAAATCACGGTTCGTAATCGATATCCGTTGCCCCTGTTGGATTCGGTGTTCACGCCCCTGCATGGAGCCCGAATATTCACCAAGCTAGATCTTAGAAATGCGTATCACCTGGTTCGGATCCGGAAGGGAGACGAGTGGAAGACGGCATTTAACACCCCCTTAGGTCACTTTGAGTACCTGGTCATGCCGTTCGGTCTTGCAAACGCCCCTGCGACGTTCCAAGCTTTGGTTAATGATGTCTTGCGGGATTTCCTGCACCGATTCGTCTTCGTATATCTAGACGATATACTCATCTTTTCTCCGGATCCTGAGACCCATGTCCGACATGTACGTCAGGTCCTGCAGCGGTTGTTGGAGAACCGGCTGTTTGTGAAGGGCGAGAAGTGTGAGTTCCACCGCACATCTTTGTCCTTCCTGGGATTTATCATCTCCTCCAACTCCGTCGCTCCTGATCCGGCCAAGGTTGCGGCGGTGAGAGACTGGCCCCAACCCACAAGCCGTAGGAAGCTGCAACAGTTCCTCGGCTTTGCTAATTTCTACAGGAGGTTCATTAAGGGCTACAGTCAGGTAGTTAGCCCCCTGACAGCCCTGACCTCACCAAAAGTCCCCTTCACCTGGTCGGATCGTTGCGATGCCGCGTTCAAGGAGTTGAAACGGCGCTTCTCGTCTGCACCAGTTCTGGTGCAGCCCGATCCTAGCCGCCAGTTAGTGGTTGAAGTGGACGCCTCGGACTCAGGGATAGGAGCTGTGCTGTCCCAGAGCGGGAAGACCGATAAGGTCCTTCACCCGTGTGCCTATTTTTCCCGCAGGTTGACCCCGGCCGAAAACTCCTTGCAGTGAAAGAGGCTCTTGAAGAGTGGAGACATCTGTTGGAGGGAACGTCCGTGCCATTTACGGTTTTCACTGACCACCGGAACCTGGAGTATATCAGGACCGCCAAGCGGCTGAATCCCAGGCAAGCCCGCTGGTCACTGTTCTTCGGCCGTTTTGACTTCCGGATCACCTACCGTCCCGGGACCAAAAACCAGAGATCAGATGCTTTGTCCCGGGTACATGAAGACGAAGTCAAAACGGAGTTGTCGGATCCACCGGAACCCATCATCCCGGAGTCCACTATCGTGGCCACCCTCACCTGGGACGTAGAGAGAACCGTCCGGGAGGCCCTGGCACGAAGCCCGGACCCCGGAACTGGGCCGAAGAATAGACTCTACGTCCCACCAGAAGCTAGGGCTGCAGTCCTGGACTTCTGTCACGGCTCTAAGCTCTCCTATCATCCAGGGGTGTGAAGAACCGTGGCAGTTGTCCGGCAGCGCTTCTGGTGGGCGTCCCTGGAGGCCGACGTCCCGGATTATATCCAGGCCTGTACCATCTGCGCCAGGGGCAAGGCCGACCATCGCAAGGCCTCAGGATTGCTACAGCCGCTGCCCGTGCCTCATCGCCCCTGGTCCCACATCGGCCTGGATTTTGTCACGGGCCTCCCGCCGTCCCAGGGCAAGACCACCATTCTCACGATAGTGGACCGATTCTCCAAGGCGGCCCACTTCGTGGCCCTCCCGAAGCTCCCAACAGCCCAGGAGACAGCGGACCTCCTGGTCCACCACGTCGTCCGGCTGCATGGGATTCCAACAGACATTGTCTCCGATCGTGGTCCCCAGTTCTCCTCGCACGTCTGGAGGAGCTTCTGCCGGGAAATGGGGGCCACGGTCAGTCTCTCATCAGGGTATCATCCCCAAACCAACGGGCAAGCAGAACGGGCCAATCAAGAGATGGAGCAGACCCTGCGTTGCGTGACAGCCGCGCACCCGGCAGCCTGGAGTACCCATCTGGCCTGGATCGAGTATGCCCACAACAGCCAAGTGTCGTCCGCCACCGGCCTCTCCCCTTTTGAGGTGTGTCTGGGGTATCAGCCCCCGTTGTTCCCGGTGGTTGAGGGAGAGGTCGGTGTGCCCTCGGTCCAGGCCCACCTGCGGAAGTGCCGTCGGGTGTGGCGTGCCGCCCGTTCTGCTTTGCTGAGGGCCCGGATGAGGACAAAGGCCCATGCAGACCGGCGGCGGACCCCGGCTCCTACGTATCATCCTGGGCAGGAAGTGTGGTTGTCCACCAAGGACATTCCACTGCAAGTGGCCTCCCCAAAATTACAGGAACGGTATATAGGTCCATTCAAGATCCTCAAGGTCATCAGTCCCGCCGCAGTGAGGCTTCAGCTTCCGGCCTCACTGCGGATCCATCCCGTGTTCCACGTGTCAAGGATTAAACCGCATCACACCTCACCCCTCTGCACTCCGGGTCCGACACCACCTCCTGCCCGGATCATCGATGGCGAGCCGGCTTGGACAGTGCGCCGGCTTTTGGATGTCCGACGGATGGGCCGGGGCTTCCAGTATTTGGTGGACTGGGAGGGGTACGGCCCCGAAGAACGCTCCTGGGTGAAGAAGAGCTTCATCCTGGACCCGGCCCTCCTGGCCGACTTCTACCACCGCCACCCGGACAAGCCCGGTCGGGGCGCCAGGAGGCGCCCGTTGAGGGGGGGGTCCTGTTGTGTGGGCCGCTGAAGAGGAGGTACTGCTGGCCCACCACCACCAGAGGGCGCCCTGCCTGGAGTGCGGGCTCCAGGCACCAGAGGGCGCTGCCGCCTCACAGGAGTAGCCGGGGTGACAGCTGTCACTTATCACCGACGACAGCTGTCATCGATCATCTCATCTTCAGTGGTATATCAGCAAGACGGCATCTCCACCTCATTGCCGAGATATCGCTCTACGAAGAGGTAAATTCTCAGCTGACTGTATTTTGGAATAACTGTTGCTTGTGTGACTTGGACAGCATTTACTCTGTTCCTTTTTCGACGAGAGGTGGAGGTGATTTCCACCATACGTGTTGCTGGGTGCACACGCACCCACTTCTAACTGTGTTTGCTCCTCGCCAGCAGTACCAGGTCCAACACGCGTAGGCAGTGGCCACCTGGGAGTTCGGGACTTGGCGGCTCCAGTATTCCCGGGGTTCGGTGGCGGTGGAAATCGTGTGGTTCCGGTTCGACTTGGACTGACGTCTCCTATCTTCGAGCCTGCCCACATAACACTGTGTATATTGGAGTTCATATTGTAATCTGTTGTTGTTGTTGTGCAATTTCACAACAGTAAAGTGTTGTATTTGGCTTTATCCATTGTCCGTTCATTTGCGCCCCCTGTTGTGGGTCCGTGCTCTTACACTTTCACAACATTCCTGACGCAACTCCAGTTGTACATGGAGAAACACACACAGCTGCTGGTGTTCCAAAGAGGTCTCCCATCCAAGTACTAACCAGGTCCTGCACTGCTTAGCTTCTGAGATCTGACGGGTTCCGCCTGACACAGAGCAGACCGGCTGCAAAGTCCAAGCATGAGTCTGTTTAAGAAAAGGCTCAAACTGGTTGGTATTAATGGCTACGGGGATGAGGAGGGGAGGTGATCAATACACATATGCAAACAAGGTATTGGGATATGCGATTGTGTGTATAAGGGTTGGAATGTGTACCTATATGTAGGACTACCTCTGGAGGGAGTGTATTGGATTGGAGATGTATACTGGTTTGCACATACAGTATATTGCACTGGTGTATAGTTGGGTTTAAAATCTAACAATAACACAGACTTCTTGCACTGCAATCATAGCATCCAAATTTGTGTCAGACAGGAGCTGAAGTCAGGGAGAAGAGTTCACTCTGACACAGGGGACAAAGAAAGGAGCGAAAGGGTTGCTTTGAGAACTGCAAGTAATTGTGATCTATTACGCTATTTGTGAACGTTTGATTGTGTGAGTGTGTGTATGTATGAATGAGTATAGGTATATATATATATTTTTGTGTGTGTGAAGTGGTGTTGTATTAACACTTAAGAATATGTGTATTTGTGTTGACAGACAGGTAGCATCAAAGGCATTCAAACCCATTAATAAATTGGGTAGACCAGCTTCTTACCCACTGAGCTACCTGCTCTACACAACAGGTGCTGGTGACAAAAAACACTTGAGAATGTGTTCCTCTCACACTGCTTTCTATTCACCACCACCCACAAGAGCTAAAACCCGGTGAAAGTCATGCTGTAAAGTACACTTCATGGTGCCAAATATTGCTCCGCTGCATTTTTAGCACACAGTCACTTAACGACACAACTTTAACAAGATCACCACAACAACCATCATAAAACATTCACAAATAGCGTAATAGATCACAATTACTTGCAGTTCTCAAAGCAACCCTTTCGCTCCTTTCTTTGTCCCCTGTGTCAGTGTGAACTCTTCCCCCTGACTTCAGCTCCTGTCTGACACAAATTTGGATGCTATGATTGCAGTGCAAGAAGTCTGTGTTATTGTTCTGTCAAAACTAACATACAGGCTTTCAAACTCCATCTGGGGAACATTTCATATCACCATCAACTTTAAAAATATATTTACAGGGAAAAATTGTAATATATTCAATACTTATCTTACCTGCTGTATATTGGGAATATTGTGGTCAGTTGAACGAATTATTTTCAGGAGAAGAAGCATGAAATGAACATTTAAATATGTAAAAACACATGCGTCGTGGAGATCCTGCTACCTCCCAGAAATTCTGATTTTAGCTGTCTTCTCTGTTTCACCAGCATAGAATTTATTGTGATGCATCCACTCAGAGGGTTAGGGCTTGGGTTGCATTTCCCTGCAAGTCCCCCAGTGATGCAACAGGGGTACACAACTTGTCACATACTGACGTTCGGTTAAAATTAACTATTTGTGCCAAAATTTGATGACTTGGGTGTGAGATTGTGGAGACCCCAAGCAAAAAGGAAGAAGCCAAAAGAACTTAATGTAAAAGAAGCAAAAAAGGAAGTATTTTGACATCTTGTCCATTATGCTGACAATAAATGTACTGCAGCAGTATGTGTCATATATTTCTGACTGTCCCTCTCACTGCCAGTAGTCTAAATGTGAGCATTTTCTGGGCTCCTAATATGTTCCGAAAATAGTATCTCCATTGCTGAGCTTCTGTGAAAAGGCAAAGAGAGTCTGAGTCACAGCAAAGGCAGCAGAAACACCACGCCATCCCACAGCCAATTAAACATGCATGGGGCATGCACGACCTCGGAAAAAAAGAAGTCAGCAGAGGGACAGCCACCTCTTTCACATCTTCCCCTTTCCATCTCATCTTCTTTCACTCTTTTCTGAGACTGTTCTTCATCCCTTTTTTTTTTTTTTTTGGCCAATTACAGTGAATTATTCAGGTTGGCTTGTGTGTACCTGTGAAGTGTTTTTCTTTCGCTGAGCACTCTTACGGAAAATTGAGGTGAGAAGACGATGAGCAAGGGTGCACGCGCCGCAGCACACAGGCCGGGCCGAGCGGGCAGGCGAGTCACGCGCGGCTATACACGAACATACACCAGCTCTTCAGTGGACGCAGCGGTGTGCATTCTGATGTGTTTCCATAGGTCAGGGTGACGCTAGCGGTTCACAAGGTAATATAGCGTGACTTAGGGAAAGAGTAATTAGTGTTCTCTCACAGTGTGATCAAGTATATCTGTCAAATGAGCTGAGAAAGCGTGGAATCTGCTGGGAAGACAATTAAAATGGTGTAATTTAATGCCACAAATTCAGTGATAACCGTAGAATTCTTCAGTTTGTGGTTTTGTATTTTACTCTCTCCTATACGTTAGCCGGGGAAATGCTTCTCTCATATAAATGGAAGGCCTGATTTTATACATTTAATCAAGCTGAAAAGCAGCTTTAAATGTCATGCTTTAATTAAGAGAGACCAAACGTAATATTAGATTTAAATTGAGGACTGCTTGAGACCACACCCTTCTTCAACATTCATCTCTGATAGTGGATTCGGGTTCTTCAACGAACCAAACAAACCAAATTTTTTTGTATTTTTTTGGTACCCGGCTGCTCTAAAGTTTAACATTTATAGGTCTATGGGGAGTGATTTGCTTTTGCAGCCAACCTCAAGCGACCCTTTGGCACTATTTTCGCTTTATTTTTCAGTACTGTTTGGCTAAAACTAGCACAGATCTGGATTTTCAATTTTTTTTTTTTTTTTTGCAAACTTAGCATTGCCAAATTACAATTTAAGTCACGCTGTGTGAAATAGCTGCTTTTCACTTTTGTACCATTTAGTTTTAACACCCTGACAACAGGGATTTGTTGTTTGCACTCGAGCTCACCTTAAAATGTTGGACCTTTGGTCTGTGTGGCGTCTGAGAGACAAGTCACCTTGTAAGAAACGCTAAACGCCCTCCCTAAAGGTGGGAAAGAGAAGGAAGATAACCCAGCCAGACAGCACTAAGCGATCAGAGTGCTCCAGCAGAGATATGACCCACATAGTGCGAGGCTCGTTTAATCAGCCTGCTGCTAGCAGCATGGCAGCCAAAGACAGAGGGCGAGGCAGCTCGTTTGAACTAAACTGCATACATATGACATCCAAATTCATTCCACGTTTCTTTTATTCCTATCCTCACTCTACCATTGTTTGTTTTGCTTTTTTTGTTGCTTTTGTCCCTGCCTTCTCTTGTTGCTGTCCAGCTCGTTTTATTATATTTTTCCCGCCTTTAATGAAAGAGAATGTGTGATCAAAGTCGACATGGTGAAAGTTCTCAATAATAGAGACACAGTGAGTTGCTCACCGGAGTAAAAAGAAACTACCGTGGGGGTGCTGCTACAAATGAAAGGGTGGACGCTAATCTAAAGACGTTTATCATATTTAACCAAGGACAAAGTAAACTTTTTTTGTGGGTATATTTCATTGAGATCAAATGATCAAGAGCTGATGTCAGGTGTTTCAGATTAGTTTTTATAAGACCAGGTTTACACTATAATTTTGAGGAAAATGCACATGTAACATGGCCTTCCAATGAAGTTGGTACATTGTGTAAAATGTAAATAAAAACAGAATACAATGATTTGTAAATCCTCTTCAACTTAGAGTATATTCAATTGAATACACCACAAACACAAGATATTTAATGTTCAAACTGATAAACCTTTTTGGTTTCTCATTTTCAAATGGATGCCTGCAACACATTTCAAAAAACCTGCGACCGTGGCAACAAAATACTGGGAAAACTGATGAATGCTTAAAGAACACCTGTTTGGAACATTCCACAGGTGAACAGGTTAACTGGAAACAGGTGAGTGTCATGTTTGGGTATAAAAGGAGCAATTCAGAAGCAAGGATGGGGCGAGGATCACCACTTTGTGAACAACTGCTTGAAAAAAAGTTTAAGAACAACATTTCTCAATGTTCATTTACAAGGAATTTAGGGATTCAATCATCTACAGTCCATTTCAAAATGAGCAAATATTTGCACAAAAACAATAAAGTTTATCAGTTTGAACATTAAATATTTTGTCTTTGTGGTGTATTCAATTGAATATAGGTTGAAGAGGATTGGGTTGTACAAGATTCCTGAGTGGGGAGGACAAATTCATTTACTGATCATGTCATCCAGTGCATTTTACATGGTACATGCTGTTTCAAAGCCTATGAATATATTGGTTTTGGGTAATGAATCCTTCAATATGTGTTAGACCTACTTCCTTTTTGTGATTAGAAAATACTCCTTGGAAATTTTTCAGTGTATACCATTAACTGGTTTTCTCAAGTTTGTATATTGCCCTCAAAACCCCAGGAAAGCCCAAGGAGAGCCACCCACCCCCAAGTGCTCCTAGAGTCCACCTCCAAGGGCATAGAGACATAAGGCATGTGCATGCCTGTGATGCCTGATGAAGACAGCCAACCAAAGCCAACAGATGGAATGCTTGAGCTACAATCATGGTGGCCTTCATACTGCAGGATCCTCAACCCATGTGGTCTACACCAGAGCAAATATTGTCAAACTAACCAGGTGCCCCTTTTGATTGATATGGTTCTCTTCTATTGTGGCTGGAGGCGGTGGACGCCTGGCACCTGCAGCTGGAAGGTGGGTGGGGTAGCCTCCCTATTGGCTCTGGTGTGGGAACATCAAACTTGGGGGGTGTGGCGATGTGCCTCTGAATTGCACCTCAATGGGCGGTCTTCAGTGCGGCACTGGCCTTCTCTTTCTTTTGGGATTGGATCCTCTCTGGTGTTTGGGCTAGGTGCCTGAGTACTATATCTCATGCTTGTGGTGTGGGTTGGCTCATACTTGCAGACAGACTGGGTGCACCCTCTCGTGGGGTGGTTGGTCTGTTGTCCTTGTGTTTGTTTCTCAGCTCCTGGTAATCCATGCTGGTGGACTACGCTGGTGCATTTGTGACTTGGTCATGGCTTAAGCCTCCATGTGCTGTAGGGCCACGCTTATGGTTTGGGGGCTATGTCGCATTGATGCAACGCCTCAGAATCACTCACTTTATCACTGATCCCTTTATATTTATTACACCCTACACATAGATTTAAAGTTTGCCCTCACATTTATGCACATGTACTGTCATCTAATTCACACTTAGTTGTTGTTGTCCATTCGGCTGTTCCCATTTTTTTTGTGTTCGGGGTCGCCACAGCAGATACAGCCAGATCCGCATTGATAGTTGGCGCAAGTTTACGCCGGATGCTCTTCCTGACGCAACTCCAGTTTTACCTGGAGAAACACACACAGCCGCTGGTGTTCCAAAGAGGTCTCTTCTTAGATCTGACAGGATCAGGCTCACACAGAGCAGGTCGGCTGCTAATTCACACTTACTCAGTATCATCTTTAAATTAAACATAACTTTGCATAGTTCAACAGAATGTTTCTTGTTTTGTTTTTCGATCTCACCATCTTTGTTCTCATCCTTATCATCATAAGCACCATCTTTTGGTTTTGTTCTTATTTGTTAGTCAGTATCATGGTCTGTCTCATGCTTCTTTTGAATTGTCTCACCTTAATTCATTTGAGAAGGGCAATCATTGGCAAATGATTGCTTCATGATGAGATCTGTTGATGGTTCATTAATCAGCTCACAAGTTAAAACTTCTCAAGTGTCATCCATGTGAATGTGTTTGGTGAATTATGTTTCAGCATTGTTTGTCAGCAGTATCTTTGCCTCATACATGATTGACACCAACCGTACTTGGTACTGTCTTTATGCAACCCCAATAACCTCTCTCTCTTGCCATTACATCATGGAAGCACCTTAGGTCATAGATATCAACCAACCAGGCAAACAATGGATCTGTCTCTACCTTTGGAAAGTAACCATCATCTACTGTAGACAGCCAGATGATACTTGGATGTTTACTTGGTCTTTCTAGTTCTTGGGGGTCCTCAACACTGAGCCTCCTGCATGCTGGATCATGTCTGCAGAAATGCACCACATTTCTAAAATTTTGAAGCTGACGTTCCCTGACTATGCAAGTGATATGCCTCACATGGTTCTCCCAAAGTTCGTTTGATGCAAAGTCCATCCAGTAGTACTCAAGGATTCTCCAAAGAGATGAAGTACCAAAGACATGCAGTTGTGGCCTTTGATCACTGGTTAACATCCAAGTCTCTCAACCATTCAGTAAGACAGGAAGCCCAAGTACCCCAAAGACTTGGACCTTTCTTCTCCTGCAAATGGACTGGCATCACTTAACACCTCTCTCCAGGAGTCTGGTGCCTCCATAAACGTTTCCCTGAAGCATCTCAACCTCAAGCAGAGGACCCAGAGACACAAACGTCACTGCTGACATAAGTGACTTTCTTTACAACTTCTATACTTTCACTACATACAGATACACTTGTGATGGCTGAGTCCAGGTACTTATTGAATGTCTGGCTCTTAGTCTTGATCCTGGATCATCACAAAATCAGACACTCACTTCTTTGAGTACTCCTGAGCAGTCATCCATTGCACAGCGATGGTCTATATCCAAACTTGTGGCAACTCATGCAGGTGGAGCATCCTTTCTCTCAGCAATGATGACCATCTTCCACTGTTTTTGACATAATTTGGAAAACTCTACATTACAGGGGCTACAATAATGGCGGTACAAAGACCTGGAAGTGGCCAGATCCCAGTGCATGGATATACCTACTTTTGGTCTGGTCCTCCCACTGGATGAAATACTGAAGAAGTGGTGTCAAATAGGGTCTGATATCACCCCAAAGAATGAGTGTATTAACAGGCGCAGACTTAAGCATTCTCTGGGTGTCTTGTCTGTTGGGGTGGGTGATACCTCGGCGATGGGGACACATTAAAGCACTGCTGAATTTGTATTTGATGTAATCACTGATAACACTCGAGGCAGAACAATGCAACGCTATGTCAGCAATTTATTTGTTGGCAAACAACTTTCACTGGTACAACAAATATTAGTTATGAGATCATTCAACTTGGAACCCATACAAAAAGAATAAATAATTCTCAGTATTATTGTAATAATAATAATAATAATCATGATCGTAATAATTTAAAAAAGAAAAAGAACAAACCCAGTGCCACTTTATGTACTTCTGCTACTACTAAAATCAGCTTTCATTCTTCCAAGCTCGTTTTGCTGTCTTTAAACCAATAAAAAGATAAATAAATGATCTCTCTCTTAAGGACATCGAGGGGAGTTGTGGGGGATATGTGCAAGCTACACTTCAGACAATTATGAAAATTTTGCCAGAAAAAAGTAAACATCAGCCTTCCACATTGTATGGTGTTGCCGTGTGCAGAGATTTCACATTTTCAGTACACATATAGTATATAATGTGTATTTATGGCATTTCACAGGTGACAGACCCTTTTCCAAACAGTGGCATTTCTCTTTTTATATCACAGAGTATTTCTTGTTCTGTACAATACCATCTCAACCAGCAAAGTATGGTAATGTTAATTTTGTAAATGTGTGGCAACAGTGACAATGCGATTCCTCTATCCTTCTTGTGTCTTTTTGTGTTTTTTCTCTTTGTACCCACATGAAAGGGTTCATTCATTTTCTGCCCCTTATCCAGGTCTGGGTTGTGGTGGCATCAGACTCAGCAGTTCAAGCCACACTTTCCTATCCTCTGCCAAGCCATCTAATTCTTGATGGGGAATCCTGAGGCATTCCCAAGTCAGCTGGGAGATATAATCCCTGCAGTATGTCCTGGGTCTTCCCGGGGCCTCCTCCTAGTTGGTGCTAGGAAGACCTACTTAGGCAGATGACCAAGGGGCCTCGTCATCAGGTGCCACCTCATCACCACCTCAACTGGCTCCTTTCAATATGAAGGAACAGCGGCTCTACTCTGAGTCTCTCCAAGATATTCCAGCTTCTTACCCTGTCCCTAAGTATAAACCAGGACACCTTACAGAGGAACCTCATTTCTGCCACTTATATCCATAATCATGCTCTTTTGACCTCTACCCAAAGCTTATGCCCATAGGTGTGGATATGGCAATAACTTGACTGGTAAAATGAGAGCCTCTCCTGCTTTTCACTTTCTTCACCATGATGGTAAGGTATAGCACCTGCAGGACCTGAGATGCAGCACAGATCCACCTTTCAAGCTCATGCTCCATCTTACCCTCACTCGTAAACAAGACCTCAACATACTTGAACTACACCACTTGGGGCGGTAACTCTCCCATGATCCAGAAGGGACTGTCCACCTTTTTCTGACACAGGACCATGGTCTCAGATTTGGGGATGCTAATCCTCATCCCAGTCCCTTGTCACTTAGCCTCAAACCTGCTCATTGCAAACTGGAGGATATAGTCTGATGAATCCAATAGAACCATATCATCTGCAAATGGCAGATATGCAATTATGACATCACCAACTGAACACCTACTAATCCCTGACTGCCTTGAAATCCTGTCCATGTACATCATGTACATGAAAGCAATGCTTCAAAAAAAGGTCTAAAAGGTCTAAAACATACAGTAAGATCGTATTATTGATCTCAACTTAAATTTTCCCCCTTTCGTTTGAAATCTACAGTTGTAAAATATATAACAACTGATTTGCAAATGGTGACAGTGATGTTGCTGTTAAAGGAACAGAATGAAGTGTGCGTAGAGTATATGCATATCACAAGGAGTCTGTAACCACCTCCATATTTACTGAAGAGTGATTTGACAAATTGTTCCTCGCTCATTCCATAGTCTACAGTTGTACATGTGACCAGAATATATCACACTATTTCAGAACACTTCCACAGACACAAGGTTTGCAACTCAAAATTAAAAAATAAAGACTTGGTCATATGCAACATTTGCATCTGTATTCTGTACAGTACATAGAAACTGTCCTTTGATAACTGAAAATGTTACAGAAAAAGAAATGTAACCCATTTTTTTTATTTAATTCAGTCTGTTGTGATTTCCCTTCTTTATTTTCAGTTAAATACACAGTAGCCGCAATCGTTACAACTTGCGACAATGTTACACCAGCCCAGATGCCACTCCCATTTAGCAGATACGTACAGGAATTCAGAACATCAGTGTGATATAGTTACAGTGTGGTTGCCCAGTTAAATAGTTTTTGGGAAGTGACGGCAGATATCATACATCCTCTGCTTGATTGGCAGGTGGTTGGGCAGAACCTTCTTGGTTCTATTGTCCTGGCTTACCCATTGGAGATTCATCATCTCAGTACAAGGGTGGAACAGACAGACAGAGAAGACAGCTCCTTATCCAGGGCTAGTGGGGGTGTGGGTGGGGGCACAGCCCTGTTGTAGTGGTAGAGGAGACTATATGCTATAATTTGATAGAGATCCATATTGGTAACCTTTTCAGGATATGGTCAATTGAAAATTCAAAATCAAAGAAATAGGTGGGGAAAAATTACGGAATCTCTCCCTTTTCTTTCCCCTTTCCAGTAAAAAACAAAGTTCCATTCATGATTGACGTCCGCTAAATATTCCCTCAGAGCCACATGTTCGGTTTGTGATAATTACATTCAGTCCCTGTTTTCATTTCACTGGTGATTTCGTAACCATATTGTCATGAAACAAATGTGGATCACGGCACCAGTGGTGGGTGGGCCAGCGTAGTCTGTCAGTCAACAATACAGAATGATCTTCACTGGAGAGGTGGATGTGTGTGAGTGAAATGGGGAGCGATAGAAGTCTCCTGGTTGGCTCTATAGACTGGTCACCAGGTGCGAAGGGTCTACAGGTGGTTCCTCGGGTGATGAGTCAGACTCCTCCTTGTTGGCGGAAACCATGTATCCATCGCTGCCACCACGGCCCATGTGGTAGTAGCTTTGTAGCTCATGGAGGTGGTTCCTGGAGCCCAAATTAGGCATGCTCTTATAATAGACATCATCCAGTTCTGGTGCAGTGGCACTCTTACAAGGCTGCAGTTCTCCAGAGCTGTCTTCCTCTCCGTCTGTTAGACCATTCATCTGCCCATCCGGGAGGTCCGTCAGCACCGGCATGCTGGTGTAGAGCGAGTCTCTGTGATTGGGCGAATGAGTGTGCTCATCAGTGTGCTCGTTGGTCAGAAGGGGGAAGAAGCTCTCACTGGTCTCCTGGGGAATGCGGCGTGGACGGGAGAAGCTGTGGAGAGGAGGGGGAGGTGGAGGGTGGCTGTCCGGTGGAGGTGGACGTGGTGGCAAGAGAGGGGCGTTGGACTCTTCTCTGATGATCTCCAAACCCAGGTTCTCCTCGTGGGGAAAGGCAGTTGGGTTGTCCAGCACCAGTGGACCGTTGTCCTCTTTGCTGCTGCTCACGCAACCACTAACACCACTGCTGCTGCTGCTGCTGCTGCTGCCTCCAACCATGCTACCTGAAAGAACCATTGTAAAGATAAGGGTAAATTTTGACTTGAACTGTTGTTTTTCCAAAACAAGACGATTAAACTCAATGGGCTTCCAATACATCAAGCTGGATTTGATTCCTGCTCACTCTACCTGTCTGTGGCCTTGGACAAGACAATTAATGCGGGCCTCAGGGCCTATATAGGACTTACTTCTCCTTCTGCTGCAGTAATGCTGAAAGTAGTTTGTTTTATAGAAGTGGTTCTTTATCCTAAAAGACTCAATCGCTTGGCTCTTTGCTTGTTTATATTTCCGGGCTATTTACAGAGTTTGCTGTAGTTAGTAAGGCAGCACATTCAATACTACTTAAAGGAGTGTTTTGCCTTTTGTCCATTGAAGATTCCTGTTCCTTGAAGCAGTTCGTTAACTTCAGCATTCATTAGAGCATGCAGAACGTGATTCCATTCACTGTTCTTGCCTATTTCCATTAAGAGCCACCATGATGTGATAACTCGGTGAAAGAACAGGTGTCATGGTGGCTTCCCTCACGAGTCTCCTTACATGGCCACTCCATTTTGAGAACTGCTAACTCATGGTACTGCCAACTACAGTACCATGCTGTTTGTGTTTCTTAAGACATATTCATTGTCTTAGAAATGGTCATCTATCAGCCCCTGCCTCTTTTAAGAAAAAATGCTGGTTTCTGGTAAAAATAAAAGCTTGGCGAATTACTTATGACCTGTTTCTCTCTGTCTCCCTCCCTCTCTCGTGAGGGAGTGTGTGCGACTGCACACCACCACTGAGGCAGCTCATCTGTCTCGCTCTCTCTCTTTGTCTCTATCTCGGAGTCTGGGTGCAAACAGGTTGGCTCTCTCTCGCACATGCACACACAGAATTAACAATGGTGGAGATAATTATATGCTCAAAAATGTGGCTGCAGTTGATTGTTTATGTTAAACATTAGTTCTCTTCTTAATTTAATTCTTTTTTTCCACAAAAGATACAGATAATGATATACCATTGAAGTTCTGGACCAATGAGCGGTACTGATAAATGTAGTTGGAATGTTAAAACCTGAATGATAGCCATCTGTATCTATATGCGGTGAACGTGTTAAATTTGCAGAGATTCACTTATCTCTGCAGTGAGAGTCATGTCTCTGAGTCCTCAGCCTTTGAGATCAAGAGACACCTGTGAAGAGTTTGTGGAGGCTGCTGGATAGAGGTGTTTGGCCCTGCAGAATCATGAAAGTCTGTATGGTTGTGAAACCTTAATGTTAACCAGTGAACTAAGGTGACAACTAGATGTCTGGTACTAGGTTTCATTTCATTTGTACTCCGAGGACAGAATTTCTCTGTTATGCCCCAGGAATGCCCCTTGAAGTCCAACTCGTCAACTCGTTTGAACCTCACATAGTCCATGTTTACAGTCCAATATGGCTGCTCCCAGCAGCAACAGTAGTGAAAGTTGTAGTTTTCATGCTTTTTACCACTTTGTGCCCAATTTAATAAATTGTAAACACAATACTGTCTTACCACTGTCTGTGGACATCTTGGTTAAATATTTTTATTTGAGAAATACCACATAATGTGTTGTTTATCAACTGGCTAGTAGCTACTGGCTAATCTGATAGCTGTTGCGAGCAACGACTGTCAATTACACATGACAAACCAAGGGTTCAATTAAAACACCAATGTAACGTTTGCACCATTTGTTCTCTACCATGAGGACTCTTTGAAGGACTGAATATTTTTTGTAGCACTCTATACTCCAAAAGCTTGGTGACATCCACCTTATTTTCAGACTTGTGGAGCTGTGTGGAAAATGGAACACATTCAACTCGGGTGTGACGTCATTCCCAGTTACAATTTATGACTTCCGAGGTCATTGGAACGCAGCATTAGGGAGACTCAGATGAGGAGTAATATTTGCATTTTTGAGAGAATGTCAACTATGAGATTTTGAGTAAATCAGAAAAGGCACGTACATCTGAGATGTGTAAAAAAAGTGTGCTGGATCAAAACAGAGACAAATATCAAAACAAAAAATCTGCACAACCTGAATGCTCCCGTGCAAAAAGCTTTATTTGGATACAAATGGCAGTAGTAGCAGTAGTGACGTTTCAGGCACTGCCCTTCATCGGACATAATTAGTGGCGTGGCACACCTGCATATGTACTGAACTGATTACTAATTGCCATCACCTAACAAGAACCTGATGAGGAAAAAAAAATATAAAAGGATAAAAACAAATTGTGGTTATCTTATCTTAAACAATAAAATACAATTGTATTGTAAAATTGTATTGAATTGTATTAAAATTGTATTGTATTGTAATATACCTACAACGATAAAACCACAATTATAAAAATATACATGCACATATAAATATACATAAATACATCTATCTATATATAAATACAAATACATAAATAGACATATGTAAATAGGACACACGCTGTGAGATCAAGTTCATAATACACGATATCATAAAAAGGTCTCAAGTAAAAATCCTCATTCAAACCCCTTGGGGAAAGTGTATTTAAAGTATAGATCCAGAAGGCTTCTCTTTTGAGAAGCAGCTGATTCACATCACTACCTCAATTGTTGAGTTGAATGTGTTCAATACCTAAATACCTGAGTGAACTTACATTATGCTGTTTAACAGAAAAATGAACCGCCACAGGACTTTTCATGTCATGGTTACGAATCTTAGATCTGTGTTCTGAAATTCTTGTTTTTAAAGGTCTTGTAGTTTTTCCAGTATAAGCCAGTCCACAAGGGCATTTTAACATGTAAATCACATTAGAGGTGTCACATGTAATCACTCCCTTGATTTTAAAAGTCTTTCCCATCCTGAGATGTTGGAATATTTCTGTTTTAAAAGTAAAGTTGCATTGAGCTCATCAGCTGGAGGAGGCCAAGGGGACGCCTACATTTCACCTGGTAGCGGCAGAGGGATAGTTACTGCTGAGAGGACGGGAATGGACCGGTTGTCTGCCCAAGTGGTTGCCAACTAGGAACAAAGGCTGTTTTGTAGTATGGCGGGTGTGACAACGCATGGTATGAATCCTTTAATGTTTTTTGCAATGTTACTCTAAATTAAGGCTGAAAGTCTCCATGTCAGTCAAGTCTTGATGATGTCATTTTGACTCCACTGTAGTGGTATACAGAGGCAAAATTACAATTGTAGCCTCAAAAGGCACTAGGTTATGACATATGGTGGTTACTTTTTCTGTGTTATATTATTTTTTTTTAAGTATCAGACCCTGAATTCCTACTTACAGTGTGCTCCTTGTAAACGTTATCCAAGCCCTCAGAAACCAATAGATTTATACAGTTGCTCTGGATAATTAATGCTCCTAAAATGCAATGGTTACCTCCGTTGGCCATGCTGCTGTTAACCAGCTTGTTCATCAGGTTGTGGCTACGCTCCGTGGTGGCCCTCTCATGGTTGTTAAGGTAAGATGGAATGTAGTTAGATGTTAGCTCCTTGAGGATTTTCTTCTCCAGGGTGGTCTCTTGATGGTTGCTGTGGGTACTGTAGCCACCGCTGCGGTCTAGAATCTGCACGCAGTCGCTCAGGTACTCACTGCTGGCCATGCTGTAGTTGTTGGCATGGTTACCATTGAGTGGAAGCGTGTCCATGACGCTGGAGTCTCTCGCATTGTTCAGGATACCCTCTGAGGAATCAAATAAGCATTATTAGACATCTTAAATAAGCTTAGCAAACTCCTCTATATTTTAATTATTGCCTCAAATTATTGTGGGTGTTGTGAATTGAGGATTACAAAATAGCACTGGTAAATTTCTAGGAGGGAGTATTGCTTAAAGCATCTATAATTCATTTAGGAACGCCCTCAAAAGTACTCACTTTTCACAATTACTGCCAGCGCCGTGGCAACAAAAATCTCAGAGGCTTCATTGTAAAAAAGATAAATGGTTTAAAGTGATAATTTGAAGTAACTGCATTACTTTTAGCAATTTAAATGTTAAACCCAGTCTATCTGATCTGTAACAGCTCAGTTATTGATATGCAGGTTGGTTAAAGTTAATGGTTTCTTTTATTAATTTGGATTTTTTTTTTCAAATTCACAGCTTCCAAACAGACTTGGAAAATTCAAAATAAAAATTACTGCTTGTAAAAAATGGCTGGCAGCCAAGCAGTAGTTTCATTTGGCTTCAGATTGGACTGAACTGTAGGCAGAGTGTTGAAATGATACACAGAAAGTCAATATAAGTGAAGTAGTTCAGTATGAATTTGGCCCGTACTTGTGTCTCGGTAAGGTGCTAACAGGCAGCATGAAGGGGAAAAGAGAAAAGAGACACGTGTGTGACTTCATACAGCTCCAGGCAAAAAGGACAATAACTTTAGTGATTTTCAAACTCTGTGTGTTGTGATAAATTGCAAACATTATTTATTTTACAATCAACACACGAGCGCGCCAAGCAAATTAATATTTATATCTTAGCATAAATATTAGATGCACAGTAGCACAAAAACAAACACATCTCAACACACCTACATACAAAAAAGACATTTAAAAGAAAAACTGCATGCCACAGAAAACAGAACATTTCCACAAAATACAGCCAGGTTTATAAGTATTTGGACATTGACTGTTTTTGTACCTTTGCCTCTGTACCACTACAGTCTGGATTAAATTAAACAATCAAGATCTTCTTGTAGTGTCGACTTTCAGCTTTAATTCACACGGCTTTACAAAAAAATGTGGCGTTAACCATTTGGGAATTATGGCCATTTCTCTACACAGTAAATGGACAAAGTTCATATTAAATTTGTTTAAAAAATATAAACATTTTTGCAGCCAGTTTTCTTTTGACAAGTCAGGGGATGGTGCACCCTGTGTAGTACATCTGTCTGGAGTAGGCAATTCTCAAAAATGGAGTGACTGTGCAAGAAGGAGACTTGTGAGGGAAGCCACCAAGTCACCAAGGCAATTCTTCAGGCGTTATAGGCTGGGATTGTGATTACAACACCAGTCATAGCTTCATGCTGGAAGTATTTTCACAACAAAACAGAAAAATCTAGGCTTGATCCTCCAATATGTCATTGTAACTGTCTTCTTAAAAAAAAAAAAAGAAAAAAAAGAAGAAAAAGTGCTTTTCAGTTCCATTCCAACATGAAGCAGTATAACTGGTGCAAGAGTCAAAAGATGGACTACGTACAGTTTTTCAAATCACAGCCATAAGGTTCTTGGTGGCTTCCCTCACTAGTCTCCTTCAACAATAATTCCCTTTTTTGAGAGCTGCCTACTCCAGACAGACTTACCACAGAACACCGCAGTGCTTGCAATTTCCTAATGGTTGAAGTAAATTCATTATTTGTCTGTTTAAACATTTAAAAATTTTGGGACCTGATTGACTATAGCTTAATACAAATTATGTTTGAAGTAAAAAATAACCTTTTACCACAACATGTCCAGGACCTGGTCAAAATAAGGGACTCCAGTCATAATTTGTGAGGAACATTATTATTTCAAAAACCAAAGATTCAAACTACAGTAAAAAGTCATTGTGTTTCTGTTAAAGGTGTTAATATTTGGAATTTGTGCCCGGATAACATAAAGTCGCTCGGTAACTTGGTTGGCTTCAAAAGGCTCTTCAAAAATCATTCAATTACTAGTTATAGCATGATGAATTAGGTTTATTGATTTTGTTTTGGTTTTTTGAGGTTTGTGCATGGCCTACTGCTGTTTGCATGTTTGTGTTTTGAAATCTTAGTTTAGTGATTACTTTAAATTTTGTATCAGTTATCATGGGTGTGTGTGTGTGTGTGTGTGTATATATATATATATATATATATATATATATATATTTGTTCTTTTGGTTAAAAGGGTGAGCGTTTATAAGCTTTTGCTTCTGCCCACATCCTTTCAGTCACATGGGTGCCTTGTTGGATTGTTTTCTTTGTTTTCACTGTGAGGTTAATTTGTCATTTTTGTCTGTGTGCTGAATAAATCCATTCATTCATTCATAAATGAAGCCCAAGACATATTCAATGATGTTGAAATGCTCTTGACTTGTCTAAAGAAAACCATCTGTAAAAATTATGATTTGTGTAAAAAGTCATACTTATCTACAGTCTGTCAAATTATAGTACGTATAAGGAGTAGGCGTTTATAAGCTTTGCTTCTGCCTGTACCCTTTCGGCCACACGCGTATGCTGTTAAATTGATCTTGAATAAATAAATAAATTCAATTAAAAAAAAACTCACAGTATCTGAAAATGGAGGGACTGCATATACACTCACAGAAATTTTTAACCCTAACTTAAAGATTTATGTAATTTTATTACATGAAAAATTCCCATTTACATTTTTTAGATAATTTTAATACAAACCTACCAAATAAACCTTACATGTTGCATATTCATTACTGTAATAAATCCTATTTATTTGAAATGCATAATCCTCAGCTTTATGTATTTAGTATTAGTAAAATATAATTACTCTAAATCAATAATAATGACAGAATTTATTTAAAATACATAAAGTATATTGTTTGAATTGCATAATAATTATGTCACTTATGCCATTTATCTCGTATAGGTAACATAATTATTATGCAATTCAAACATTATACTTTATGTATTTTAAATAAATACTGTCATTATTATTGATTTAGAGTAATTATATTTTATTAATACTAAATACGTAAAACTGAGGATTATGCATTTCAAATGAATATTTATTACAGTAATGAATATGCATCATGTAAGGTTTATTTGGTAGGTTTGTATTAAAATTATCTAAAAAAAGTAAATGGGAATCTGTCATGTAATAAAATTACAGAAATCTTAAAAGTTAGGGTTAAATATTTCTCAGTGTAAAAATGGCTGTAATTTCTAAATGGTTGAATGTGACATTTTTGTTAAACACCCTTGAATAAAAGCTGATTCATCTCACCTGCAGCGTGGAGGCAAAATTGCAAAAGTTTTTATCGCGCTCCAACTACTTATTGACTCAGCTGCGCTACAAATATTTCACGGCTCCCAAGTAGCTTGTAAAAGATATACAGGATCTGCAACAAATGCTACAAAATGTACATATACAATGGTAAATCAACACGTGAAGTTGTTTTAGTGCTTCGGTAAATCATCAGAAGGATTTCACCTTTACATCAATGTGCTGTGAGAGATGCCCAGCGGGTGTCCTTTGTGAACGATGATTGCAGCGTGATTGATAGTCTCACTTGGGAGCCGTAATAAGCCTACTTCAGATATGCAGCCAGAGCGCGTACTGCAGCGGCAAACCATTTTAAAATGAAATAAGCATGCAAAATTAATTAAATAATGTAAAATACATATAAAAAAGAAGCTACATTTCCAAATACGGTTTACTTTTAATAGAAACATTAGGCACACCTTGCGTGTTGTACATGCCCACGGCTGGGTTGTTATAGACTGCTGAGTCCCCCAGGAGAGTGTTATAAGGATTGTTAGTACCATGGGGACGAAGGAGAGCATTAGTTATAAGATGATTAGCCATGGCTCCTGGTACAGGCAGATAGAGAAAGGAAGGGCACACAGCCAAATCGAGAGAAGAAGAGACAGGAAAAGCAACAGCCAAGTCAAGAGAGGAAAAGGGAGAAGTACACCGAGAAACAGAACAGTGAGGACAAATAAGGTGGAAGGAGAAGGTGTGTGCAGAAGGAAGCCAGAACGAAAGAGAAGCAGGGAATGTGAGATGGGAGAAGTTAGTGAGTGAGAGAAAGAGGGAGAGAAGAGGACAAGTAAATCAAATGAGCAAATATTTTGGGGTGACAGCTGAGAAAAAAAGGTTGATGAATCATTCTGGCAGCACACGGGTGGAGGACAGAAAGACGGAGAGAGAGCAGAGTGGCTGGGAGAGGACGCTGCTGCAGGTCAACAGGCCTGAGCAGAGAAGCATGACAACAGGATAGTTAACGCACAAAAAACGCACAAAACAAATGTCTCCCCTGTAGGCGGGAGACACATAATGTGCAAATTGAGACATTGCAGAAAACACAAGATAATCAATCAGCAATTACATCAGTTGGAACATTCCTGCTTATTGGGTACGTATGAGTTCAAAAAGTCAAGATTTTATCTTTGTTGGTCACTTGGTTACATCACAGACCATCAACTTGTTGAGTTCTCACAAAACCAAAGGTTAAACTTTCTAAGAAACTGCTGTATGCCGTAATTTAAGTGGCTATTATGTTGCCATGGACCATATTCTATAGTCTTCTGAATATTCATGTGTAACACACGTTTTACCTTCGGCAATCAGAAACAAGGGTTCGGGTTAGAATAACTAATAATGAAAGGCATCAGAGGGCTGATGCAAACCCTGCACACTTTGAACAATCATGTCTTCCTTTTATGACTTCATCATGGTAAATAGACTGCATTTATACAGCACTTTTCCATTTGCATCAAACGCTCAAAGCGCTTTACAATTATGCCTCACATTCACCCATTCACACAAACACACTCACACACCGATGTCATGATGCCACTTATACTGTAGCACTCAAACACACACACACACACACACACACCTTCAACCGCTTAGTCCAATCAAGGGTCGCGGGGGGCTGGAGCCTATCCCAGCAGTCATAGAGCGCGAGGCGGGTCACACCCAGGACAGGACGCCAGTCTGTTGTAGTATACTGTAGCAGTCAATCACAATTATTTTACTCATCACTATAACCTTTAGATAATTTCTTTAACCCTGTTAATTGTGGCGATATTGCAGGAAATATGTTTTTAGCACCACATAAGTGTTGACCTTGACCTTTGTCCAATTCCATCTAAAAGTTAATCATCGGAAGATATCTGCTCAAGTAATGTTCCCACCAAGTTTGGTGAAAATCCATTCAACCGCTTTTTAGTTATCTTGTTCAAAGTCAGACACACAAAAGACAGATTACAATACAATGCTTTGCTGGAACACAGAGTAAAAAGAAAAAGAGAAATATCCACCTTTTTTTTGTCACATGACCACAACCTCCTGAATGATGATTATGTGGCTTATGTACTTATTTTTGTGCATTATTTTTCATACATTTTATCATGAGTGTGTCATGAAGAAGAAAACATTGACCACATATCAGTTAACAGTAGTGTCTCTGTAAATGGTTAACTGAATAGTTAACGGGTTGCATCATCTACAGTTTCATGCATGTTATTTCAGGCAAGTTGACCATTCAGTCGTTCATGTATGCGGCCGACCAGTCGTGTCCACAAAGCAAAACTTGCGTTTACATCAGAATGTCATTGTGATGTAAATATCATCCTGCGACAAGCAACTTGTGGTTATTTATCCCAAATAAATGAAGGCTGTTTGCCATTTATGTGCAATTTGTGTTGTGTCTGTCTTGGACTGGACTCAAACTCACAACCTTGGGTATGGGAGGTTGATACTCTAAGAAGGAGGCTAAAACCCAAGACCTCGAAGGCCTGTTGCTCCCATGACTTTTGGTATCAGGGAGTGCGGTTTACTCGCTGCTCAGCAGCTACTGGCTTATAGTGGTGCAGCTTAGCTAAAATTTCCATAAAAATTGTTCATTTTGTGATAAAAGCATGGAATTTGACACACATATTCTAAATGAACTCATGTTTATTTTCAGATATGGATGGAGCCATCCTGGAGCTGACCTCTAATGAGCTACAGGAGTCAATAAATAATTACACAGGGGTCAAAATTTAAAAATACTCCAATCATGTTGCATCACTTTTTACCAAAATTGGAGCAACTTTTGACCCCTGTACAAACTGAAACTGGTCTTTGTCATCATTTTTACCATTTTTACCCCATAACTCCAGAACATTCAGTCATCATTTGTCCAAACTATACCTTTTTGGAATCATTATGATCAGACAAATAACGTGGTGTAGGTTTCAACATGATTGGAGCATTTTTAAATTTTGACCCCTGTGTAATTCTTTATTGACCCCTGTAGCTCATTAGAGGTCAGGATATGGAGCCATCCAGGATGGCTCCATATCTGAAAATAAACATTTGTCAATTTAGAATATGTGTGGCAAATTCCATGCTATGCTGCCCCACTAGTACACAAGTGAGAGGACCATTAAATCGAACATCATCAAAAACATCTTTTTATATTTGAATTGTTTCTTGTTTTTTTCCCCTGCAAAACCAGAATATCCCCAATCTCCCAACTGGGAAAAATTATGACATAAAACTTAATAAAATCCAAATCATGACAGGAATGTGGAAAAATAAACACGAGGCGATCTGTATTTTTTAATAATGTACAGATGAGCTATGGACTAATTGCTCAAGAGAAATAGGATGAGGTTTGAAATATGCTACTTCTTTGTTGAGGAAGAGCTGAGCCCATATTTTAAGTGTTCATTATTACTTCTCAGAAAAGATAAGCTGACCACCGGTCTGACCTTAATTGGCTGAACAAGCACAACCTCAGGCACAATCGAATACATTTGAAAGAACAGAAAAGTATAATGTAACAAATTTATTTGTGCTACAATTTCCCATTTGGTTTGCACATATATATTTTTAAATTCAGTTAAACAAAAAAAACAATAGAAATGTGCATGAGCTTGCATTTCTCACACAATAATGAATGCATAATTATTTTCAAATTTTAAATTGAACAAATTATTAAAGATGGCAATATTTCTTCTCCATCCTGCTCATTTTAACAACTCAAATCACCGATCAGAACATCCAGTTTATTCCACTCTGTCCTTGTTCAGTAAAGCCACAGTAAATGCATTTGAAATTTACTGGCTAAGTAGCTCTTTACACCACTTTAAAGTGCGGAGGAAGGAAGGAGTGGGGGTGTCTTAAGGCGGCCTCGCTAAGTGTGTGATAATTCAGCCACTGACACACACCGTGTCTGCTTTAGCATCAATCTGTCATGCTAACAGCTTATTAGTGGCCTGGAGGAAATGGGGGCCACACCTCAGTTTAGAGACTAACAAATGACGATGTATTTATGTGTATTCTGTGTGTGTGTGAGTGTGTGTCAAAATGTCGAGTCTTGCTGGTGTCTGTGTCGTCATTACCCTTGTCCTCACACAGCAATACTCATGGATTTTCATTTTGCAATCCATTATTGTGGTTTACTCCTGAGAGGCTGGGACACAGAACCAAGAACACTTTACAATAACTAACTTACATTCAAAACAACCATACCAGCCATTCTGAATAACTGAGCCCAATATAAAGCATTTGCATACATAGTACCAGCAATCTTTTTCTGAAAGAACTAAACTGTCAGTGGCTTTAATTTATTGTGTTGTGCTGTTACTTTACACTTATTGATACGTGAAATGTTCTTGGAACAGATAATTGTCCACCACTGTTAACAATTCATCTATTAGTGTTGGCATTTTTTATGTTTTAGTGCATGAAGGTTGGTGGAAAGCTGCAGGGATCTGTGGTATTGAGGCAGAGGTCCTTCAGGAGGGTAGAGATGCTGGCCTCTGGGCATTGTAAGGAATCTCTGCTTGGATCTTGGAGACATGTTGTCCTTCTCTAGACAGGGAAGGTTGATTGCCTGGGTTGTAACAACCACAGGGGTATGATACTGCTTTCTTTGGTGGGCAAAGTTTGTCCAAGGATTATTCTTAGCAGGATTCGGTCCAGTTTCTTGTCACCCAGTGGCCAGTGAAGTCTGATTTCGTGCCCAAGGACTCAACCATTGACAGCATCTTAGCTCACTGACTACTCATTGAATGCAAACATTAATATTATGCGCGCTTCACTGCAGCATATGTTGATTTTCGCCAATCATATCATTTGGTTGATTGGGGCCCTACAGAGAATTCATGAGATCACCAACAGGTTGCTGAATATCAGGGGTCACCAACCCTGTTCCTGGAGAGCACCTGCCCTGCATGTTTTCTAACTCTCCCTGTTCCACTTCCAAGCAATTAACTCTATCAGGTGTACTCTATCAGGACAGGTGCTCTCCAGGAACAGGGTTGGTGACCTCTGCTGCATATGATAGCTGGCCTACACACAGTGCTGTGTGGAGAATCTCTGATGCCTTCTAAGTAGATTCTGGAATTGAACAAGAATGTGTTCTGGCTCCTACACTGTTCACTGTTTGCATGGACTTGGTGTTGGGTACAGTTGTGGAATCCAGAAAAAAATACTGCTTTTGTTGGTGAGGAAAGGTTTACTGACAGCATATTTGCAGATGACACTTAGATCTTTGTAAGATCACTGGATTCCCTGATTGCAGCACTTAAGAAGCTGAATCAGAATGTAGAGTGTCTGGGTTTGTGATTATCCTTTCCAAAAGAAACATCCAGGCTTTTGGTGACTTCTTGGACTCAGCTGCACATGGCGAAAGTGTCAGCCTTTGATATCAAGAGATGAGTGGGAAAATATTACAGTCATGAAGTCTCTAGATAAAAATGTTTGGTGATGCAGGATGAAAGTCCAAATCTTTAGTGTCCCGGTGTTTCCTGTCTTACTGTTTGGTTGTTAGACTTGGACACTAACCAGTGAATTAAGCTGGTGCCTGCATGTCTTTGGTACCAGGTCTCTCTGGAGGATCACTGGATAAAGCTGGGATGAATTTATGTCAAATGAATGTTTACTTTGGGAGACTTGGATGAGGTCAACGACACAGGAAATTTTACTGAGGAAAATTTACTCTGCTGGGATAACATTTGGTCCCAGTCTAAATAGAGTTAAATATACTCTACCACAGGGCTAAAATCAACTCAACATAGTGTAAAATCAACTGTTATTGGAGTAAAACCACTTGCATTGACGAGACAATGTCACTGACAGAATGGTAGAGGTGGGCGATACCGGGAATTCTGGTATTGATCCAATACCAAGTAAATACAGGCCCAGTATCGCCGATACCGATACATTTTCATATTTAAGCGTCATAGATCCAAAGGATCCAAAAAACCTAGGATAGCATTTCACCAAACATTGTACGTGACAACAAAATACTTTATTATCACAATCAACATTTTTGTTTAAAAAATATCAGTCAACACTACTCCTGAGGTAGAGGGCTGACAAACCACAATACAAGAGTGCGCTGCTCTGTGTTGTTTGACATAGCGCAGCACTGCTCTTACAGACAGAGAGTAGACTTTAATGAATCTACATGCGCAGCAGTCAGTGCGTGTGGGAGAGAAAAAAGCTTGAGTATTGATCTTTTTACACGAGGATCGTTCAATATCAATACCAGCGTTGGTATCGATATTATCGATTTTAGGATCGATCCGCCCACCTCCACTGAATGGTCCGTCCTGCCTTCACTGCTCATGCGTCATTAGCCAATTATTCACTGATTATTATTATTATTATTATTATTTCTGCTTCAAACTGCACTCCAGTCATCATCTATCTCAGCGACAGATGTCTGAAGCTTTTGTACAACAATCATTTCCACATAAATTCAGCATTATTTCATCAGAAAAGGCGGAGGAAGTGATCAGAGCGCCGAAGCTACACGGCTACCAGCTGGTGCGTTCACTGACAATCCGTCATTTCAAAGTGTCATGGAATATCGGCTAGTTTCTGCTTAAAATGGTCTCGTTTCTGCTTAAAACTGACTTTAGAATGATTTTAATCGATTTGATCGCTTTGGGAGTGCTCTGAAATGACGCATGCGCAGGCAGTGGAGGCAAAGCGGGGGGGGGGGGGGGGGGGGGTACACTTAGGTCGGTGACACCGGTAGAGCTAATTTCACTCTACAATAGAGTGTTTTTTTTACTCTATTTAGACTGGGATCAATTGGATGAAACTTCCTGTGTAGTTACACCATCAGTGACTACATTGTGGTCGTGTAGCACATTAGTTTGGGCATGATCCAGCACACATGGGCTGCAGTATTGAGTACACAGCAACTGGAAATGACCAAGGGAATGCCCACGTTTCATCTGGTTGCAAGAGATAGATGGCTACTTTCCGGAGATGGGGATAAACCAGTTATCTGCCTGGGTTGTTGTCATTCAGGATGCAATGTGGTTCCATAGTGTGGTGGATGTGGTGATGTGTGACACCAGTTTATTCTGACAGCATTTAAAAACACAGTGACCTGAAAGTATTTCTTGGTGATGCATTTCTAAGCCCTTGTTGAATTCCCAGTGGAGTTTCACATTAAGCTGCTTTCTTATTGTCTCTGCAGCATGTTTCTCTTCCGTATCGACATTGCGCGTGTGCATCTGTATGCATGTGTTGGTACACATCTGTGTCTGCCTGACTTTGTGGTTTATGTGCTGGAAGTTGGGACAAGGTTTGCTTCAGTGCCTTTGAGAGATGGATTGTGGGTAAATTGTCTTTTGCATTCCAATGATTTCATGTTTATCAGCAGTTTATGCTGTTCTTCGGTTGCTTAAGTTTAATGTGCAGCACAGCAAGTTTATTCACTGAGTAATGAAATATGCTGTGTGAATAAAATTCTTATTGCTTGAACCAGACTATATACTCCGTCTGAAACTGATGCACAGTAGATTTTGCAACATTTAATTGAATTGTGTAATTGAAATGTGAATTTCTCCTCTGTGAGATCAATAACGTTTATCTTATCTTATCTTAATTAACACTGTAACATTGTGGTTTCATTCAGAACAGTGTTAAACAAACTCATGATGGTGATCAACTGGACTTAACACTCTGATAGAGTGGATTGAACAATAATATTAATCGGACCATATGCACTCACTGCAGAGTCAGTTTAACACTGCAAAATTTGCCGTGTACTGTACAACAGCTGTTTCTTTAAAAAGTGTAATTGTCCTCTTGTATGAGGTCATCGTCAAAATGTGAAATTGAATGAGTTTTGGACATAGCTACAAGTATGAGACACTCCTGCTCAGTGGCACATAAACACTCTGAACAGGTACAACAGAACCCAACTGTGCCATTGCAGTAACGAACACTGTTTTTTTCAGTATTTGTGCATCATGTTGGAGTACTGGAGTTTGGTCTTGGTCTTGAACTTGGTCTTCATGACTCCAAAAACCAAGGTTTTGGTCTTGACTGTGGGATTTTGGCGTGATCGAGACCAAATCAAGATCAAGTCTTTGGAAGAGGTGAGGACAAGGCAAGACCGATACCGAACTCAGGTACTACAACACTACTAGTACCTTAGAAGAGGCTTTGGCAGAAATATCATGTGACAAGGGCAGAAATCCTGGTAATTCTCCTGTGTCATAGCTACGGAAAGTTAAAAAAGAAACTAAAAACAGATACAGCTGTTGTGTGGGCTGCCAGAAGAGGAGGTACTGCTGGCCCACCACCAGAGGGCGCCCTGCCTGAAGTGCAGGCTTTAGGCACGAGAGGGCGCTGCCGCCACTGACACAACCGGGAGTGACAGCTGTCACACATCAACTCATAACAGCTGTCACCCATCTTCATTTCATCACTCCATAAAAGCCGGATGTCATCTCCACCTCATTGCCGAGATATCATCTACCTGTGAAGGTAATTCTCTGCTAAACTGAAAACACTGACTAATAGTCTGAACTTCTTTGCAGCTGTTTTCCTGTAAGTGTTTCCTTATCTGTGGGATTGGCGTTTGGTGTGATCAGCGACGGCTTCGCTTCACACCCCAACCAGATAAGTGGTTAGACAGGAGCTGCACATGTGTGTGATTAGAGGTGGAGGTGACTTTCCACCTTCTGACTGTTTTTGTTACTGGGTGTGCACACACCCACATCTCACTGTTTGTGCTCCTCGCCAGCAGTACCAGATCCGACAGTCGGGGACGGTGATCACCTGGGAATTCCGGACTTGGCGGTTCCAGTATTCTCCGGGTTCTGTGGCGGTGGAAATCGTGTGGTTCCGGCTCTTCTCAGGACAGACGTCTTCTATCCTCGAGCCTTCCCACATGTCACCTTTGTGTATTGACTGCTGTCAGATTCTGTGATTGTCTGTATCATTGTTGTGCACATTCACAACATTAAATTGTTACCTTTTGGCTCATCTATTGACCGTTCATTTGCGCCCCCTGTTGTGGGTCCGTGTCACTACACTTTCCCCAACAACAGCTTTTCTATTGTTAGAATGTAACATACTCATATTGTATTCTGAGTAAAACGTCCAGAATGTTTTTTTGTTTGTTTTTTAAAGCTAGCAAACCACGTGTGCCTACATTAACCCATTTTGCCCCACTGGCAACAATTGTTGCCGAATTGTATCACTGTCATTTTCTACTCACAATAAAAAATCTCAAAGGTACGAATGCAACTTTTTCCACTTATAAAAAGAAATGTGGGCATAAACAGGTTAATATAGCAAACCTGACCAGACGCGGATATAAAAGCAGGTTTTTCACTTCATATGGTTGCAGCATGTAAACAAGAGGACGATGTGAGGGTACAGGATGTATTCCAGGAAGCGCACTTTAATGAATGATTGGGAAATGGGGTGAAAATATCCTGGACATTTCTTCTTTGCTTATTTACGGGTGAAATTCAGACTGGTTTGAACGACCGAAAACGCCGATGTTAAAGTGCAATCTTCCTTGCCATTAAAGAACACAAGCACAAAGAACACTCAGAAACATGGGCGACCTGTTAGGAGCTCACCACACCTGTATCTATACGAGGTAAAACACAGGCAAGTTTCAGTGCAAAAGCACTTTCTCAAACATTACATTAAAATTCAGGAACATTTACGAATACCAGTCTTCCAGTTGTGTTTGTTTTGAAGAAGAGACACTTTCTCCATACGGAGATGAGAGAAATATTTGGTCCTGTCATGAGCTATTGGTTAACTGGGGTTCTCTGCTGAGTCACGCTGTGCGTGACAAAATCACAAAGTCACCTGCTTCAGTGCACTCACACAGACTTTATTCTCTTCACACCAGGCAACACCTTTGACGGGAAACCAATTGTTGAAAGCTTGTATTTGTAAAATAGTAGAAAGTCAGCGATCATGTGGCTGTGAAATTGTTTGTATCCTTATGTTATCCCTGGTTTTCTGCTAATGCATTATGTTTTATTCCTAAAATGTACAGTACTCTCCAAAAGTATTCGACCCCTTGGTATTTCACACATTTTAATTTGTTTATGCCATTTCAAATACAAAAAGTAAATCAGGCGTCTCATTATAAAAAAAATTTAAATTATCTTCCTGAAATTCAAACTTGAAGCAAATCTCTACAACTTGATATAAATTCTTTAAAAATATAAAAGCCAAGACGATGGGCTACATAAATAATGGGCCTCTTTGGTATAATACCTGTAAATAATCATTTTTATTGCCAGTTTTCTTCAGACATGTCAGGGGATGGATACATGAATATTTGCAAGTCACTGAATATGTCTTGAACTTTATTTACATCAATTATGAAGAAATACAAACAGTATGGCACTCTATGGTAAATCTCTGTGGGGTAGGAATGTCTTAAAAGAAGACCTCAAAGTTTAGCTATAATTTACCAGAAGGTACATCTGAGATGCAAGCCTAGATTTGATGTTTTGGTTAAAGAAAATCCTTTTCTGCTCCACTTCCTCATGAAGCTGCATAACTGAGGCTACAAAAGGCAAAACATGCACAATGCACAACTTCTCCAATCACAGCCACAGAAGCCTATAACTTCTTCTGGGTTGTCTGGGTGTCTTGGTGTCTTTCCACACTCTTCTCCTTCTTGCACAGTCACTCAGTTTTTGAGAACTATCTACTCCATGCAGATTTACCATAGAGTGCCATACTGTTTGTATTTCTTCATAATTGATGCAAATAAAGTCCAAGACATATTCAGTGACTTGGAAGTGTTCATGCATCCATCCCCTGACTTGTCGGAAAAAACTGGCAATAAAACTGATTATTTACAGGTATTATACCAGTGGTGTCCAAAGACATTCTACAACCCCAATTCAAATAAAGTTGGGACTTTTGAAAAATGTAAATAAAAACAGAATACAATGATTTGCAAATCCTCTTCAACCTATATTCATTTGAATACACCACAAAGACAAGATATTTAATGTTCAGCTGATAAACTTTATTGGTTTTGTGCAAATATTTTCTCATTTTGAAATGGATGCCTGCAACACATTTCAAAAAAGCTGGGACAGTGTTGTGTTTACTACTGTGTTACATCACCTTCCCTTCTAACAACACTCAATAAACATTTGGGAACTGAGGACACTAATTGTTCAAGCTTTGTAGGTGGAATTCTTTCCCATTCTTGCTTGATGTACGACTTCATTTGTTCAACAGTCGGGGTCTCTGTTGTCCTATTTTGTGCTTCATAATGTTCCACACATTTTCAATGGGCGACAGGTCTGGACTGCAGGCAGTCCAGTCTAGTACCTGCATTCTTTTACTATGAAGCCACGCTGTTGTAGCACGTGCAGAATGTGGCTTGGCATTGTCTTGCTGAAATAAGCAGGGACGTCCCTGAAAAAGACGTTGCTTGGATGGCAGCATGTGTTGCTTCAAAAGCTAGATGTACCTTTCAGCACTGATGGTGCCATCACAGATGTGTAAGTTGCCCATGCCATGGGCACTAACACACCCCCATACCATCACAGATGCTGGCTTTTAAACTTTGCACTGGTAATAATCTGGATGGTCTTTTTCCTCTTTTGTCCGAAGGACATGATGTCCATGATTTCCAAAAACAATTTGAAATGTGGACTCCTCAGACCACAGCACACTTTTCCACTTTGCGTCTGTCCATTTCAAATGAGCTCGGGCCCAGAGAAGGCGGTGGCATTTCTGGATGTTGTTGATGTATGGCTTTCACTTTGCATGCATGCAAATGGTACCATGGTAGAGTTTTAACTTGCACTTGTAGATGTAGCGACGAGCTGTGTTAAGTGACAATGGTTTTCTGAAGTGTTCCTGAGACCATGTGGTAAGATCCTTTACACAATGATGTTGGTTCTTAATGCAGTGCCGCCTGAGGCATCGAAGGTCACGGGCATTCAATGCTGGTTTTCATCCTTGCCGCTTATGTGTAGAAAGTTCTCCAGATTCTCTGAGTCTTTTGATTATATTATGGACTGTAGATGATGGAATCCCTAAATTCCTTGCAATTGAACGTTGACAAACATTGTTCTTAAACTGTTGGACTTTTTTTCATGCAGTTGTTCACAAAGTGGTGATCCTCGCCCCATCTTTGCTTGTGAACGGCTGAGCCTTTTGGGGATGCTCCTTTTATACCCAATCATGACATTCACCAGTTTCCAATTAGGTGTTTTTTGAGCATTCATCAACTTTCCCAGTCTTTTCTTGCCCCATCTCAACTTTTTTGAAACATGTTGCAGGCATCCATTTCAAAATGAGCAAATATTTGCACAAAAACAACAAAGATTATCAGTTTGAACATTAAATATCTTGTCTTTGTGGTGTATTCAATTGAATATAGGTTGAAGAGGATTTGCAAATCATTGTATTCTGTTTTTATTTATATTTTACACAACGTCCCAACTTCATTGGAATTGGGGTTGTAGAAAGGGCCAAGAAGGTGCAGGATTTCCTTGTATCCACTGACTCCAGCAGGTGATTTCACTGATGAACTCAACACATCTGCTCAAAGTGATGTTTTCATCAGTAAAATCAACTGCTGGAGTCAGTGGATGTAAAGAAAACCTGCACCCTCTTGGCCCTTTCTAGAATGTCTTTGGGCACCACTGAATTATACCAAAGTGGCCCATTACTGATGCAACCCATCATGTTGGCTTTTATATTTTTAATTAATTTATATCAAGAGATTTGCTTTGAGTTTGAGTTTAAGGGAAGATCATTTTTGATATTTTATACTGAGAAGCCTGATTTACTTTTTTGTATTTGAAATGGCATAAACAAATTAAAATATGTGAAATACCAAGGGGCCCAGTAATTTCTGAGGGCACTGCATTTGTACAAATAATTCAGAAATGCATAAAACTGTGCATCTCTATTCGAGGGCTAAATTTACTCGAGAAAGACTGCTTTACTTATCTGCCCTATTTTTACATCCACCCTTGTCTTCTTGATGATACACAAAATGTTCCCCTGATCTCTTACTTTAACATTTTGAGATCTTTTAAGAAATTTTAAGAATTCATATGAAGAATGGCAAAAACAATTGCTTTTTTCTTTTTTTTTTACAATTGCATAACTGCCATCAGGCTAAAAAGGACAGTATTGTATTGATGCTTTCACATTACTGGCTAAAGTGAACTGAGTCTGAGTATTTCCCTGCAAGTGATACAGATCTGGGTTTCCAGGTAATGGACACTCTTAAGACTCTGCATCAATTCCGAATATCGTTTCTATGAATATCTTAATTTTATCACACATAATTCCCAGGACAGCCTGTGGGACAAAACACACCCCCACACTGCGAAGTGCTTTGTAAATTGTCCATGATGCTGACCAACATATGCCAGTGTCCTATTGTGCAGAAATAAACAAACAACAAAAAAATGACAATGAAAAAGAATAGAAATATGTGAAATATGGCTCTCTCTGCACCACATTAACTGTTTACTTCTAAGACATAGCTGACCAAACCCAAACAAATAATTAGCCAATTTGTTTGTTTGTTTGTTTGTTTTAGATACAGCAGCCTCTCAAAATGTTCTTTAAATTTCTGGGAGTGTTTAGATGGTGCATGAAATTCTACAATCATTTTAACAAGCTTTTGTAAGCGTGATTTTACAAACCTCTTACCCTTAAGATGTTTTTGGGAAACAGGGCATTTTCATATTTGAATTTGACATGACTGCCCTGAGAGCAGTATGCACATTGTTTTTGTAATTAAGCTTGGTTCACTTGTATGTGAACACTTAATGTGATTCTGGTCTAAACCACATCCAGATGAAGATCATTTACAAACACAATGTCAAAAAGTTCAGATGATAAGATCTGATCTGGCAGAAAGAATTGGATTAAGGCCACTTCAGCTGGTAATATGATCAGTGTCTGTGATCACAACAATGTAAAAATTAGAGGAGGGACCCTAAAGGTGCGTTTACACATAACCAAGACGCGTTACGAATGTCATTTTTCTGTCATTTGTGACACAATCCTGACATTCTTAATGTGACTTAATGCATCTGAACAGGTTTCTTAATAGTGCGTGTTGGTGCGTGATATTCTTGATATTCGTGGAGCATGTTTTTGCCTGTCAAAAAATCTTCCACGAATGTCACACACCACCCTCATTTCGTCTCACGTTGTGGAGGTCGCAACTGAGCGTGTTGATCCGTCTTGATTAGTGATCCTTAAAAGAACGTGACAATGTTCATAGTGGTTCCTGCGATGGTTCCTGGAGCCCAAACTGTCATGCGTTATTACGAAGTGACACAGAAACTGTCAAGTTTTGACATGACTTGTAACGCGGCGTCACATTTCACTGCGCACCATGACGAATCAGTTTTCTGTCACGTGCGCACAATTAAACTCGGCTCCAAATGTTGTTCCACAGTTCCAGCTGAAGCTCCCCAGGACGCCCTGCAGGTGTTCCACCTGCTGTTGTAACCTGAGCGGGAGAACGAGTCTGAGCCAGAGGAATGAGAGGAGACTCACGTGCAGCCAGACATCTCTGCACCTCCTCCAGTCCGGCGGAGGAAGAAGCGCGCACACAATTAAACCCTGCTGCACCGCATTCAGTTTGATTGCTGAACGTGACAGAACTTAATGACAACAACGTGGAACACTATTCTTGACCGTGCATAATGGCTCCTGATAATTCTCCAGCAACATGTGTCATTAATCGTAACGTGTGGTAACAGGTTGCAGCAGTTCCTGAGGACACCTGCTGCCTCTGCCCCAAATAATCACATTCGTGATCAGCGGCCAAGAATGTATACTTCATGGCATTCGTGACTTGTCGTCGTTATGTGTAAACGCAGCATAATACCCCCGTCACACATAGTTGGAATCACGAGTAGCGTCGGACTTATGAATTGGCGCACATCCGAAAAGTAAGAGATTTCAGTTCCAAAACGTTCTGACAGCCATCTGCGGAAGTCAAAATCAGACGCCAGCCTTGAGTGTGACGCACAAAGCCTGCTGAGATGCTGTGCCATGTTTTCCACCTCCACTGGACCCAGGCCAGGGAGGGTGAAGGAAATGTTGGTTATGTAATAACATGCATGTGGCACTGTGCGTGCATCAGAGGCTCGGTGCAGCATCCTGCAACGCAGCTGTAATGCACGTATTATTACACATTCACCTCCTAAGTCTGTAGCAGGTATGATGTGGAAATGTTTGCCCAGTACATGGCGACATAAATAAACATGTAACTCACCCCTGGTACCTCGCGCTCCAAAGCACAGCACAGACAGCTGGTCAAGTCCCTTTCACCCGGCTGTGCTGTGTGCTGGCAACATCCATTGGCTCACAAATTCATAATCCACCTCTGGTATGAATAAATCCCATGTGAAGCTCCGTCCCACAACGATCAAATCAAAATCAAATCAATTTCATTTATATAGCACCAAATCACAACAAACAGTTGCCCCAAGGCGCTTCATATTGCAAGGCAAAGCCATACAATAATTACAGAAAAACCCCAACTGTCAAGACGACCCCCTGTGAGCAAGCACTTGGCGACAGTGGGAAGGAAAAACTCCCTTTTAACAGGAAGAAACCTCCAGCAGAACCAGGCTCAGGGAGGGGCAGTCTTCTGCTGGGACTGGTTGGGGCTGAGGGAGAGAACCAGGAAAAAGACATGCTGTGGAGGGGAGCAGAGATCAATCACTAATGATTAAATGCAGAGTGGTGCATACAGAGCAAAAAGAGAAAGAAACACTCAGTGCATCATGGGAACCCCCCAGCAGTCTAAGTCTATAGCAGCATAACTAAGGGATGGTTCAGGGTCACCTGATCCAGCCCTAACTATAAGCTTTAGCAAAAAGGAAAGTTTTAAGCCTAATCTTAAAAGTAGAGAGGGTATCTGTCTCCCTGATCCGAATTAGGAGCTGGTTCCACAGGAGAGGAGCCTGAAAGCTGAAGGCTCTGCCTCCCATTCTACTCTTACAAACCCTAGGAACTACAAGTAAGCCTGCAGTCTGACAGCGAAGCACTGTATTGGGGTGATATGGTACTATGAGGTCCCTAAGATAAGATGGGACCTGATTATTCAAAACCTTATAAGTAAGAAGAAGAATTTTAAATTCTATTCTAGAATTAACAGGAAGCCAATGAAGAGAGGCCAATATGGGTGAGATATGCTCTCTCCTTCTAGTCCCTGTCAGTATTCTAGCTGCAGCATTTTGAATTAACTGAAGGCTTTTCAGGGAACTTTTAGGACAACCTGATAATAATGAATTACAATAGTCCAGCCTAGAGGAAATAAATGCATGAATTAGTTTTTCAGCATCACTCTGAGACAAGACCTTTCTAATTTTAGAGATATTGCACAAATTCAAAAAAGCAGTCCTACATATTTGTTTAATATGCGCATTGAATGACATATCCTGATCAAAAATGACTCCAAGATTTCTCACAGTATTACTAGAGGTCAGGGTAATGCCATCCAGAGTAAGGATCTGGTTAGACACCATGTTTCTAAGATTTGTGGGGCCAAGTACAATAACTTCAGTTTTATCTGAGTTTAAAAGCAGGAAATTAGAGGTCATCCATGTCTTTATGTCTGTAAGACAATCCTGCAGTTTAGCTAATTGGTGTGTGTCCTCTGGCTTCATGGATAGATAAAGCTGAGTATCATCTGCGTAACAATAAAATTTAAGCAATGCTGTCTAATAATACTGCCTAAGGGAAGCATGTATAAAGTGAATAAAATTGGTCCTAGCACAGAACCTTGTGGAACTCCATAATGATAATCCAACTGCAGTTATGTTAAGATGTGTATCAAGTGAAATGGCCACAAAAAAGAATTTAAGAAAAGAGAAAGTCCACTGGCTGCATCTGAAAGTTGCGCACATGTGGGAAGTTGGCGCACTGCCAGCACAGTTCAACAGCAGTTACGGAGTCCAGCTGGACAAATAAAATCTAGCAATGCAAATATATACTGATCAAACACCTGAAGGGATTTTTCACCGGACTAACAGCAGGCAGTCCCTGACAGCTGTCAACCTGTTTGTGCGCTCTCTGGATGGACAGCTCCTGTGCTCGTGTGCACACACGGAGTGGCTGGTACAGTGTTTATCAACACATAAACACACAGCTGAGCGAACATTTCGGCCGCACACTCGCACACTGCTTTGACCACCTGTTCTACAAACGCAGGTGCATGCAGCTCGTTCAGCCATTGTGAACACATGCGCACCTGAGTGGACACACACTCATCACTCAGGTCATCTATTCTACACACGCACACGCACTCACTCCGTCACATGAGACACACTGATGAGAGGTCAGTTTAGTGCTGGGAATGTGAGGACACCCTCTTTTCCTCCCCACTGTTTCAGATTATGGCAATATTTGCCATGTCGGAATGGTTCCTCCACATTCTTGCTATGTGAGACGGGGGCTTAACAGATTTCTGTGAAGACATGTCTGCGGAGTCTCAGAAGAGCTGACAGAATTTTTAGGTCACTCTGATTCAAATTCTTAAAAAATAAATAAATAAAATTAAAAATGAAGGTTCAGCTTTTGGCAGCACGGTGGATTAGTGGTTAGAACTGTTGCCTCACAGCAAGAAGGTTATGGGATCGATTCCCACCTATGGCCTTTCTGTGTGGAGTTTGCATGTTCTCCCCATGTTTATGTGGGTTCCCTCTGGGTGCTCCGGCTTCCTCCGACATCCGAAGACATGCAGGTTAGGTGGATTGGATGCTTTAAATTGTCCGTAGGTGTACGTGCGGGTGTGAATGTGTTTGTTTGTCTATATGTGGCCCTGCGACAAACTGGCGTCCTGTCCAGGTTGTACCCCGCCTCACACCCTGTGACTGCTGGGATAGGCTCCAGCCCCCCGCAACCCTTAACTGGACTCAATGGTTGAAGATGAGTGTGTGTGTTCAGCTTTATGACATCACCTCTGTAGAAGTTTGTGCTCTTCATGTGGACTTTCTTACTGCAGCTTATTTTAGACTTTATATTGAAACCAGCCAATAAAAGATGATTGGGAAAATTTGGCTTCACTTAAGCCGAGTGGTCACGTTGTCCATCTTCATATGCAGCAATGAATGCGTGAACTTTTGTGCACAAACTGGACCTGTTACATTTATACAGGGGCAGTATTATCAGATTTTCTGTAGTCTAACAAATAGGGCTTCAAGTGTGCAAAATTTGAGGATTGACAAAATCTCACCATTTTAATTATTGATTTGAAAGTTGGGAAAAAAACACCAGATATCATCCACAGACTGGGTTGTGGTAGATTTGCAGTACTGTGCTAAAGAAAATTCACCTGCAGTAAATGGACTGCATTTATATTACGCTTTTCCATCTGCATCAGAAGCTCAAAGCACCTCGCATTCACCCATTCACACACACACACACACACACACACACACACACACACACACACACACACACACACACACACACACACACACACACACACACACACACACACACACACACTGATGTCAGGGTGCTGTCATGCAAGGCGCTTACTGCACACCGTTGTTGCAGAACGTACGGTCTGCCCCTAAAAATTGGTCCGCCCTGTCTCCACTGTACATGCGTCATTTTGGAGCTGAGCAGCTTGCCTGAGACTCTCACCCAAACAATTAATAGGATTATTAACCATCATGTTGTGTGTTGGGGGGGTTGGCTGGACATTTGGGTCTTCTTTTCTTTACTTTGCTCTCCAGGTGGTATGCAAACTGATTTATTGTCTGTGGAGAAGGTGCTGGCAGAAGAGTCCTTCACCCTCATCAACGTAATGTGCAGCACCTGTGGATGGTGCTCACGTGCAACCTTAAAGACTTTCAGCTGAAGCAGATAATGAGATGGCGTTCTGCATTTAAGCCATGTGTGATTCAAGCAGAATTGCCGGGAATTCGACCTTGTGATGTTCGTTTGTGAGACGCTGAGGACTGCACCTGGGTTTGACACATCGTGCCTGTGAAGGAGGACGGGTGAGGGACACATGCTGTCAGCACACATCAGAGGTGATTTGATTGTCTGAATAACTGTTAACAGTAACTTGGTATTTTGTTACGCAGTATATGTGAATATTGATGAGAGTTGTGCAGCTTGCTTCTCACTGCCGTGGCGTGCGGACTGATGATCCTCCACCTGTTGTGAGAAGCTGCTCATTTACATAAAGCTTAAATTCAGACCTGAATGTGTTGCTGATAGTGTGTGCCTTTGAAGGATATTAGTTGTAGCTGCTGACTTACCTCACCTTTTCTATCCTTCACAGAGTCAGTTTGTCGTGTCCACCTGGGGGGTGTTTGGCGGTGAACGTGAGTCCAGAAGCGCCGGGCTTTGATCCTTTTGGGCGCTGGAGAGCGCGCCGTCCTTCACTCCGCCAGACAGACGCATTTTACGTTTGTACACTTTGTATTGCACAGAAGGGGGAAAATAAATTGTTTTATTATTGGAACCGCTTTCTGGTTGTTTTGGCGCTGGGTTCCGTCAGACGCAGGTCCGCTCCTCAACCCGTGTCGACACATAACACATCAGATGACAAGGTAAAACCTCTTAAATCATTCTAAAGTCAGTTTTAAGCAGAAATGATGCGATACTCTGTGATGCTTTGAAATGACCAACGCGCAGTGAATGCATCAGCTAGTAACTCATGTAGCTGCGGAGCTCTGATCGTTTCCCCCGTCTTTTATGATGAAATCATGCGGAATTCATGTGGAAATGATTGCTGTCCAAAAGCTTCAGATATCTGTCGCTGAGACAGATGATGACTGGAGTGCAGTTTGAAGCAGAAACAAGATGATAATCAGTGAACCGCGGCTAATGACGCATGTGCAGTGAAGGTAGGGCGGACCGATTTTTAGGGGGGACCATTCAGTCGGTGTCACTGGGAGCAACTAGCCTATTAAGGACTTTGCCCAATTGCCCTTTGTGATTTTCCAGTCTGGCTGGGTTTTGAACCAAGGATCCTCTGGTCTAAAGCCCAACACGTAATGCTTAACCACTACACCAACACCTCCCTAGTGTTGCCTGACTGCTATATATCCGGCGAACACTCAAACAGCTCTCCATTCAGTGCAATAATGTGGGGAATAATGTTCAAGGGACTTCTACAGATTGTGTAAGTACACTTAACGGCACTGCTCACCCGTCACACTTCAAAAGACATCGAAGTGGAACAGAGGTCACGTGAAAACATTCTGCTTTCTGTAGATTTTTACATTTTGTGGTTGCTGTTTCAATCCTTGACAAAAGCCGATATAACTAATTCTCCTTCTGGTAAAGTTGTCCTTTGAATCAGCAGCAGCAAAAAAAAAAAAAAAAGTAGTACGTTTTATTTATTGTATCCTGTAAATTTGCTTCCTAAAAGAACACAAAGCCGTCATTGGAGATTTGGACTCCTTCCACTTTACGAAATGACAGCGTATGCTGTCTGAACCTCCCGCTGGTAATAAAGTAGATATGGTGACAGTGATGAGGATGCAAATAGTAGGTATCCCATGGTTACCTCTGTTGAGCGTGGCAGAGCTGTTGATGTCTCCAGTGATGAAGGAAGACTCCTGTTTCCTCACAGTGTCATTCCACATCCGCCTGATACGACTCTACGCACAGGAGAGAGAAAGAGCGAGAGGAATAGGAAGAAAGGGACAGCGATGAAAAGGAAAAAAGGAAGGGAAGAAGGTAGGATCATATTAAAGAAGAAAAGAAATGGCAAAAACAAAACAGGAAGGAAATGAAGATGGTAACAAAAACAATATCAATAAGGATGAAATGTGCAATGAAAAGAGAAAAAACAAAACAAAAGAGGGTAATTAGGGTAGGTGGGTCAACCAAGAAACAATAAAAAATAAAATAGAACAGCGACCCAGCAAGAGAAAAGCAGTAATCAGCAGTCAGTCGCATTTATACACCATCTATCCTTCCATCAGCATCAATATGTGAAGAGGTGAGTCAGGGTCAAAGCTATCTCACTTTCAACAATGTAAAGTACATTTGTCTATTGATGTTTCTGTTACTTAGCCGACTATCACATTATATCAGAGCCCATAAATGAACATGAGCTCATAGCGCAGACTGCCAGCGTTAGTTTGAGGGGAATTAAATCCAAACTGGGCAAACAGTGCAGCAATTACAGCAATTTGTGTGCGCACGCCTTCAATTTTCATGGTTTAAAACAAGCTTAAGTGATACGAAATCATGGCAGCAAGTCAGGTAGATTTATGGTGTTCATTATGAGTGCATTGTCGTCCAAAGTACTACTGCCGTCAATCATTACATTATTATTATGTCAAAATAATATGTTAATTAAGATGAATTAATTCTATTAGACATATTAGACATAGACATATTAACCCTAACCCTAACCCTCGTCCAAAGTACTACTGCTGTCAATCATTACATTATTATTATGTCAAAATAATATGTTAATTAAGATGAATTAATTCTATTAGACATATTAGACATAGACATATTAACCCTAACCCTAACCCTAACCCTCGTCCAAAGTACTACTGCTGTCAATCATTACATTATTATTATGTCAAAATAATATGTTAATTAAGATGAATTAATTCTATTAGACATATTAGACATAGACATATTAACCCTAACCCTAACCCTAACCCTCGTCCAAAGTACTACTGCTGTCAATCATTACATTATTATTATGTCAAAATAATATGTTAATTAAGATGAATTAATTCTATTAGACATATTAGACTTAGACATATTAACCCTAACCCTAACTCTAACCCTCATCCAAAGTAAAAAAAAGTAAAAAAAAAAAAAAAAGTTAATTAAGCTGAATTAATTCTATTAGACATAACATAAAAACAAAACAAAACAAAAAAATCATCCCAATAAATCACACTTCCTGATGGCCTATGACCTGGTCATTATTTTGTCTACTGTAATTTTGTAAACATAAGCGCCAGGCCAGAAATATGTTTTTATAACAGCGCCAAAGACAAAGAAGACCAAATATCATTCATTTGTTAATCAGTTATGATTTCAGCACGTCTGCAGTGCTCGGATCAGCTCCTGAAGTTGTTCTAAAATGTAATGAATAAAGAACTCTGTTTATTTCTCCTGTTGCTTCACAACTGTGAATACATTTTCTAATAGAAGTAACTTGGTTGATAACTGTGATCGAAATATGTCATTTGTGTGTGCATGGGTGTGTGAGCATGGGTGTAAGTTTATTTTCATACAATAAAATATTTCTGGAGTTGTTTTTAATAATTTTTCTGATTTTTTATTACATATGTGATTTAGATTCATTACAAAGCTAGGGCTGGATAACAATCAAAAATTTTCGATACCGGTTCCTGAACGATACTTTTTTCGATACCAGTTTTACAAAATCAATTCTAACAAAAAGAAAATTACATCACACATAGTACAAATCTTGCGTTTTATTTTTCAGCTTTGGTAAATTTCCACTCCAAGCAGTTTTCTGACACAAAAATAAGCAACAATCAAGCAATAATTTCCAGTGCAAAAGAACACATGAAAACACTCTTTTGTCAAAAGCATTTCATTTTCAGACATTTTGGTGTGAATGTCTCTCCATAGAATCTGAGCTGAGCTCAGCTGGCTGCTGCACATCAGCACAGAATGTCTCATTTTGGGAGGAAAAAACTTGTGATCGATTGCAGTTTATTGTTTGTATTACAATGTTTGGAAAGAGGCATCATTTGATTTAATTTGATTCGCTTTGAAGTTATTAATTCTGATGACTCTATCTTTCTAACGTGACTCACTCGGCAGAGAGCTGCGCAGCGTTTGGAGCCATTTGAATGGAATGTTTCTTTTTCGCAACAAGACAGGAGTCCCAGTTAGTGATTTTAATACACACAAAAGTTACTCATGATTGACATATTTTAATGGCTCTGAGAGGGGTTAAGAAGTGGATTTGCCGCTTGTGAAAGACAATGACGTAAAGAACTGAAGAAACGGGCCGGAACACTGCTTCATTGCTTCAAGCTTCAAAAGGATGCATGTATTAAGTTACAGTTGAAGCGGAGTCCGGTGGTGGAGATTTTGAATCAGGCTGCTGGTGCTCTGTAACATCCATAGGTGGACTTGAATGCTGAGAGGAGGACAGCTGCAGACCGCTCTTCTTGCACGTGATTAACCTCTGGGTACCGAAACACGAGGCATGTTTCGATACTCGGTACTACTGAAGCATTTCGGTCAATGCCATAAAAGTTAGGTACCCAGCCCTATTGACGCCTTTACAGTGTCAAATCTCGCACATAATCACATTCTCGCTGTGGAGGCTGAGATTTCGTAAACAAGCGGAAACAACACCACCCGTAAACAAGCGTTTGCGGGTGGTGGAGTAGACAAGCAACAAGCAACTTGATTGCAACACTGGGTCGTTATGGAGGTGAGTTCAACCAAAATATGTATTTAGGTGTTTAACTAATATAATTGCGAGTCTCTAATGTGAGTTTTATAAAAAAAAAAAAAGTGTGTTGCTCTTAGAGTCGCGTGTCGGGAAGCGGTTCTTTTCAGGGATCCTTAAGAAATGATTAGATCTATCGACATCAATAGCCTTTTTGCTTAACAATTCCCTTATCGGTCCTTCAGAGTGGCTGTTGTTTTGGGGGGTGTTTGTCAGGAAAATGATCATTTCTCTACATTAATTACAGACCCTGCTGTGGGTCTGCTAATCAACCGTTTCTGTGGCGTGGCTTTGCTTTGAACCTTGAACCAATGAAGCAGTGCTTCAATCTGCTGCTTCGTTGGTTCTTTGTTTTATTTCGCTTTATCTTAATTTTTCCCCACTAAAACCCTAAAGAGCATATGTCTGTGAGTAATATTTCCTTTTTTATGTTAAACTGACCTGTTATGGTCTTCTGAAACAGTTGATAGATGTATTTTATAACTTAAAAATGAGACCGATGCTAATGTGTTAGCATGTCTATGGCATTTTCAGTGTTCAAGCATTAAGCTGAGCCATTATCAAGCCTCCCTTCCCAGCGCGCAAAGGATTCTGGGACACTCTAAAACTGTGAATACAAAGCTGGTAATTTTTAATTGCCTGACAGCCCTAATTATAAATTAACATGTGCCGGCGTCATAGTGAAAATACCATAGAAACGATATTACCTCAGTGTTATTCCACATTAGTGTATCTGGTCAGTTGTTTGAAGGCGGCAGTCTGCACTACGAGACCCAACTGGCAGACGTTTCAGATTAAAAGCACTTTTTTCTTTTGGCTGATGTCAAAACAAAACTCTCCTCCAGCCTGAGGAGTGATTCTCGTTGAAAGTAGACGGCTATAACCCACATCCCTCGTGGTGCGCTCAGGCCTCACCTGAGAGTCGGCTGTGCTGTAGCGTCCAGGTGTGCAGGCAGGTAAGCTCACCTGTGAGCCAGTGGAGTAGCGGCCGGGGGTCCGTGAGGTGGTGGTCTTACTGGAGGAGGAGATCGACGTCTCCACGCTCTTGCCGCTGCAGCAGTGGGTTCGCAAACATTTGCCGTACTCTTTACGCACCTGCGGATGGATCCACGCATGAAATCCCAAATGCAGACGCAGTAGAGGAGGAATTGACAGATGCAGCACTAATTAAATAAATAAAAACGAAAAACAGCTGCACACATTGATTTTTTTTTAATGATGCCATGACATAAAGGGCTTAAAGTGACATATCATCCCCATGAATTTCTTCAGCAAAACTGCCTCTGCAACTCCCAACTCACATCACATTACATCAAAAATTTCAACATTAAAGGCTTAAATTGATAAACTTTCCTCATCAACATCTGCCCCGATGTTATATCCATCTGAAATGGACATATTCCAGAGAGAGACATATGAATCACTGGTATATATCGAACATCTGCATTTCGATCCCAATCAAGTTAGAACAAATAGGACTGTAATTGCTTTTTAACAAGCTTGTTGGACTGGCAGACGTGTACTGCCACATGCTCTGTTTGAACAGCTGTGTGCTGAGTTGTTCCATGTGTCTTGGGAGAAGTAGAGCTGGGCCTCAGCCAAAAAAAACCACAGCACTGTTCCCAGGATGTCTCTCTGGATACCTGATCCCGTGGCCTTACACATACCTACGTACGGCACATGATGGCACTCACATATATGTGGATGCCGCCCTTGGTACATGTCGTGCACTTGAAACTCTCTGCGAGGCTGCAGCCAAGCGAGAGCATTAAGCATTTGATGGTATATATATGTATGTATGTATTCCACAACACTTTCGTACTCACAGGCACTGACAGTGTGTGGGAGAGGCTGCAAAAATATCTCAGCATGTGTAGGCCCCTTTTTGGAAACCGCATATAGTTCAAATCTGAAACCAACACACACACACACACACACACACACACACACACACACACACACACACACACACACACACACACACACACACACACACACACACACACACACACACACACACACACGTGCACACTTTCAAATAATTCCAATCCTTCAGGGCAGCCAGCCCCGGAATGAAAGAGGGTGTTTGCAAGACGAATCTGTGTGCGTTTTACATCCCAAGAGTCATGCAAATAAATAACATTCAACTTCATCTTTTAAGACGAGAATCCTTTGCTGTAAATGTAAGAGCCACGTGAGGAAGAGGAGGCAGGAGTATGACAAAATGAGATCATTAAAGTCTGATTCTGACAACTTTTGGTCATGTTTGAAAATGTGCAGACTGACCTGTTGCAGCACGCTTAACCTTCCAGTACCTATTAACATACCTCATGGTCCTTATTTTCTAATTGATTTCTGATTGGTGACTCGTGCTGATAAGATCTTGATTGTTAGTAACTTTAATATCCGTGATAGTAAGCCTTCGGATTCCCTCAGTAAAGCGTTTTTGGAAATTTTGGAAATGTTTGGATTTTGCCCGTTTGTCCAGGGATCGACTCACTGTCGTGGTTTAGTCCTGGCTCGTGGTATTGCCGTTTCAGATACTGACATCAGCAGTTTTGGATCATTCACTCCTGACGTCCGAAGCATCATTATGCTGCTCAGTGACACTGGATGCCTATAATACATCATCTAAATGTCACATTAGTTCCTTTACCATAACTGAATTTAACTGTAGATTATTTGAGGTTCTAGAGTCTATTTCAGTGGACAGTCTCACAGACGGCCTGGGTACAGCCCTCACAAATGTATTGGATCAACTGCTTCACATACTGTAAAATGTCACCGCCCAAGTTGCAAATGCCTTGGTCTAACGAATCCCTATGATATCTCAAGCATAAGTGTAGGTCAGAGTCTGGAGTGCAAATGGCGTAGCTCTAAATTAGAAGTTTTTTCATCTTGCCCAGCATGATAGCACACTGAAGTACAAACATGTATTACCAGCAGCAAAGAGGGCTTATTATTCTGACCTAATTATCAGAATTAAGCATAACCAAAATCCCTGTTTGACACTGTTTCCAAACATATTCAACTGCAAGTCCACATGCTGTTCACTATTTACAGTCCAAATAGAGGATATTAGGTCAAAAATATCCCAGCAAACTTTAGTTAGAGTGAATGAACCTATAATTAATGTCAGTATTAACCATAACTATAATGAACACAGACTTATTTGTATGGAATCACTGTCTTTCCTTCCAACTTCAGTTATTGCCATTGGTGGTGGAGAAACACTCAGTGTCATCAAATCCAAATTCTGGGGAATATTAATGAAGCGTAGGAACCATCATTTGTTGTGAGGTGTACATGTGTGTGTGTACATTTAGGTGTACATGGTTGCAGAGACGCCACATTCCTGTGTTTGCATGTGTGGAGAGTCTTTTCTCTATTTCTATTATGTATTTTGTTATTGGTAATATGGCCAAAAGCAGATTGTCACCTCAGTCAGTCAAGTCTGCTTGAGGTTTCTACCTGTTATTAAAAAAACAAAAAACAAACAAACACCCAAGAAAGTTTTTCCTTACCACTGTTGCCAATGTGCTTCCTCAATGGGCGGGTACAATTACTCTTGTGAAGCACAGTGAGACAACTTACAACCCCAATTCCAATGAAGTTGGGATGTTGTGTGAAATGTAAATAAAAACAGAATACAATGATTTGCAAATCCTCTTCAACCTATATTCAATTGAATACACCACAAAGACAAGATATTTAATGTTCAAACTGATAAACTTTATTGTTCAAAAAAGCTGGGACAGGGGCAACAACAGACTGGGAATGTTGACGAATGCTCAAAGAACCCCTGTTTGGAACATTCCACAGGTGAGCTTTTTTGAAACGTGTTCCAGGCATCCATTTCAAAATGAGCTAATATTTGCACAAAAACAATAGAGTTTATCAGTTTGAACATTAAATTTCTTCTTTTGTGGTGCATTCAATTGAATATAGGTTGAAGAGGATTTGCAAATCATATTCTGTTTTTATTTACATTTTACACAATGTCCCATTGGAATTGGGGATGTATGTTATATAAATACATTCTTCCCCATTTTTTTTTTTATCTTATTTTGAAAGTATTGCAGTATGCCAGAAAACAATTCTTTGATTGGTCATGGTGTGCATATTTGCAGTTGAAATGCAAATATAAATTACACAATTAAGTAAATAAAATCTCTACTGAGACAGCGCCTTCACCCCCTTGGGCTTTGCCACGTTTTAATTTGTTTATGCCGTTTCAAACACAAAAAGTAATTCAGGCTTCTCTATGTTAAAATTTCTAAAATTATTCTCCTTAAACTCAAACCAAAAGTATTAACTTACTTATGCAACCCATCAACATCAACAAATTAAAATGTGCAAAGGCCCAAGAGGGTAAATACTTCTGTGAGACACTGGATTGTACCTTCAACACACACACTTCAAAAAACCTGCAAAACACACCTAAATGTAAAGGCATTGAGACCGTGCAGATATTGTCATCAAAGGTTTGTGTGTGTGTTTAAATTTGTCTGCCATTTTTTCAATTTGCATCTCTGTACAGACACAAATACTTATTGTCTCACCTTCTTCTGCAGTATGCAGTGGAAAATGAAGATGAACATGCCCTGCAGAGAGTTGAAAATGGTGAAAAGGTAGGCCATGATTACTGTGCTCTCGTTGATGTACATGAGGCCAAAGGCCCAGGTTAGACCCAGCAGGCACAGCAGGGCTATGGCCCCGATCACCCAAGACCTACACAAGAAGCAGACAAAAGAAAACGAGGATAACAATTCGGTTAGTGTGTGTTCCTTAAATAAAGCCGTCTTCAGTAAGTTCTTACCATGAATATTAATATCAAACATTATAATGGATAAGTTTATTGCCAGGAGCAGTCTCAAGGTTGAAGCTGCTATGTACACACGGAGGAATAAAAGCTGACTCACACGTGGAGATGATTTTAGAACGCTGGTTGTCATGATGATGGCAACAACAAACAACAAAATGCGGCCACTGTGTTGCACACAGAGAGATATGTGGCGCGGTACGAGTGCATAGTACATGTAGATGACGATACTTATTTTGTTTTATTTAACTGACTTTGAACTGAAATACCATGCTTCTGCACAAATACTTTTCATTACTGCAAGCAATGTCTGTAAGGAGACCCTTCAACTAGTGAGGGATAGCAGTCAGGCATCCAGCTAATGGACAATTGACTTATCTATCAAATTCAAATAACACAGTCCAATTTGCGCATAACTTAGGTCAGCATGACACAACCTAGGTCATCATGACACAACCTAGGTCAGCATGACACAATCTAGATCAGCGTGACACAATCTAGGTGAACATGACACAGCCTAGGTCAGCATGACACAATCTAGATCAGCGTGACACAATCTAGGTGAACATGACACAGCCTAGGTCACCATGACACAACCTAGGTCAGCATGACACAATCTAGATCAGCGTGACACAATCTAGGTGAACATGACACAGCCTAGGTCAGCATGACACAATCTAGATCAGCGTGACACAATCTAGATCAGAATGACATAACCTAGGTCAGCATGACACAACCTAGGTCAAGAATTAGTAGTACATACATAGTACATAGTGCTTGGTCTCCAAGGATGAAAGGTCCATGTTAAAATCAACACACTCCACATGCTTGAGTTAAATTAATACTATCCTACATTCAACACACTGCTAAAGTACAAATTTGAACTTCCAACAATGTAATTGTTAAAACTAACAAGAGTAGCTTGACACTGTTCAGATTTAAACATACAATTGTTTGGCTACATTGTTGAGATGTAGTTTAGAGGAACCTTAGAAAAAAGGCCTCAAGTTGGGTTTGAACCCACAACCTTTCTGGCTTAGAATAGCGCCACCACTGGAAATTAGCAAAGTGTTAACATATTTAAAATGGCACCTTTAGGGAATTTAATTACAGCTTTCGGGAAGTTATTATTATTATCATTACTTTTTGCAAATTAAGAACTGCTACCTCTTAAAATGGACAGGGACATATGAGATGAGTGTGGGAAAAATATCCAGGAACAGTAATGCTTTTCAATTATATTTGATGCATGTGAAACCATTAGACAGTGATAAGGTGTTATAGATGGGCCATTTAGTACATTAAGAAAGTGGGAGTGAGACAGCTAAAACCATGGGAGGTTTGGCTGGAAAGATTCTGACTCAGTTGGCAGGGCTGGGATAAGAGAGGCTGTTGGTGATAACATTAGGATCCAAATGAGAGCAGGAGAAGATATTCACTGACTTCTTCACAAAATTAACAAAAAGTTAAGTATATCAGACTTCCTCCAAGTTATACGAGTGAAGCTGGAGTCACAAAGCCGTCCAAAGCTTGATGTTAAATAACATGTTTATGCAAAACTTGATTCTAGTTGGGAGGGGCAGCGAGGGCCAGGACAGTGCAGGTTTTCCTTGCAACCAATCACCCCAGCAGGTGGGTTTGCTGATGAGCTTCTCCCCTGAACATAAACACCTGAACATCAATGAAATCACCTGCTGAGGTGATTGGTAGGAACAGAAACCTGCAGTGTCTTGGCCCTTCATGGCACATGATTGCCCACCCATGTTCTCGGTCTTTACTCTTACTAGTGAATTAAAATTTAGAATGTCTTATGGCCCACTCGACCAACCTTGGGTGTCCTTGTCCGGTGTAATAAAAAATAGCCAAGCAGTTCTGAGTGACCTCAGATGTCTTTTTTTGGTCTCATTCATCAGCTGGTGCCAGGTTAGCATCAGCTACTGTTGAACATTTGTGAAATTTTTCATGATTAATGTAATTCTGGAGCACTGGTTGGTTCATTTTATTTCCACATACCAGTGTTCTTGTTTTAAAATTCTCCAGAGAGGCTCCTGGCTCCAAATCTTGATCCCTCCTAGTACAGTAGAACCAACACAGTGGAATGTGAAATGCCGCTGGGACTTGGGTTGTAGGTTGGGACCAGCTTGATCTATATGAGTAAATACACTTTTGTGCTTGTTAAAGTTCCATGAAGTCTGCTCTAACAAATTAAGGGATCTCAAGGCTGCGAGCCGCCATCTTGAAAAATCTTGTGCAACACGAGTCACGTGGACCAAACGCCAGAAGAATGTAGTCATGTTGAGGCCTGTGTACACAATGAAAGTCCTTGAGTGTGCATGTGGCTGTGTGAGTGGATCCACTGGGCAGTTAAGTAGAGGGGCATTACAGCCATTATAAATGACATTTTCCACTAAAGGTCAGAGTTTTGGGTATGCCTCGGCTGCGATGATGGCCGTTAATTTGATTGGCCGACTGTCCGGCGATCACTTCTCATGCGAGAGATGAGACAATGAGATAGGGCTAAAGAAAGAAAAAGACAGCGGGGGTCAAGACACATGGGGAGAGTAAGGGATATTAGTCTAGTGAAAAGAAAGGGAGCGAGGATGAGAGTTAGTGAGGTGATTGATTCGACGGTGCCCTCTGTGGCACCATTCAGGCGAGACAGAACCTCCAATAAAGGTCGTCTGACGACCCTCTTCAATAAAGGGTGTGATCATGCCCATTTTTTCATCCCTTCATTCCACTATTCCCATGAGTCAGACTCTCTCTCCCTCCCCCCCCCTCTCTCATTCAAATCTCGCCATTATAATATTTCAGTAGCACTATACTGCAGTTCTATAGGTCAAAGGAGCACACAAATCACAGAAGAACACATAATCCATTTAACAGGACAAGAAAGAGTAGTTGAGTCTGCGGGATCCGAGTCGGCTTCTACGAATAAATGACAAGAAAAGTAATCGAAATGTCTCCAGAAAAACAACAATCATAGTGATTGGAGAGTGGCCTCACCAGAGCCAATCCACAACAAAGACAGCTGATGGTGGCTTGGAGTCAGAGACAGAAAACAAAAAGGGGGGAAAGACAAAAAGGGCATGATAATGATTAACAAGTAATTGAGGCACGATATGACAAGACTAATGAAGTGAAATAGATTAAAATCTATGCAGCATGTGCTTTGCTCCAAAAGATTAAAACCACAAAAAAGCCCCAAAAGCATCATATCCTGAATCATCACCATCAATGGTGCCAAAGCATCTGCTTTCTGAAATGCATCCCACTTGAAGTCCTGCTTTAAAAAAAAAAAAAAAAAAAAACTATCATGAAAGATACATCAACTGCAGTATTTAAATGGAGAATCAAGCAAGTAGGCCATTTCATGATTTACATGATAAATTCTGTGCTGTGCCCTAGTCAGGCGCTGAGGGCTGAGCCGCGGCATATTGTGTGAATTAAGACAGAGCCGTTTGCCTGGAGCTGTGCTGGAATGAGAAATAACATGTTCCTGATTAGTTAGGAAACAGAGTTTCACTCTTTGGTGGAGACGACTTCACATTTTAGTGACATTCTCCGTGGGTGACATGACTAATAGCGGCATGACTGGGAATAATAATAATAATATCATGAAATCAATGAGACATTTTGAAATAATGTCAGACAAATGTGAAACGTACTTCATGTTCCTGTGATATTCAGGCATTCATTTTTTCTTGCTAATCTACATCTGGGTCGTGGTGGGTTAAATGCCGTCGAGACAGGTTCTTCCAACCAAACGTTCCCAGAGAACCCTCACAGCTCGTTTAGGTTTTCTAGGTCAGTTTGACTGGAACCCTCTGTCAGCGAGGTCTTCAACTCCCATCTCCGGGAGAGCTTCTCCCAGATCCCGGGGGAGGTTGGAGACATGGAGTCAGAGTGGACCATGTTTTTCACCTCCATTGTCGATGCGGCCGCTTGTAGCTGTGGTCACAAGGTCTCTGGTGCCTGTCGCGGCGGCAATCCCCGAACCCGGTGGTGGACACCGGAAGTAAGGGATGCCGTCAAGCTGAAGAAGGAGTCCTACTTATCTTTGTTGGTAGGTGGGACCCCAGAGGCAGCTGACAGGTACCGGCAGGCCAAGCGTGCCGCAGCCCGTGCGGTCGCAGAGGCAAAAACTTGGGTCTGGGAGGAGTTTGGGAAGGCTATGGAGGAGGACTATCGGTCAGCCTCAAAGAGATTCTGGCAAACCGTCCGATGCCTCAGGAGGTGGAAGCAGCTCTCCACCAGCACTGTTTACGGTGCGGGTGGGGAGCTGTTGACCCTGACTGGGGATGTTGTCGGGCGGTGGAAGGAGTACTTCGAGGATCTCCTCAATCCCATCATCACGTCTTCCGAAGAGGAAGCAGAGACTGGGGACTCAGAGGCGGACTCATCCATTACCCAGGCCGAAGTCACCGATGTGGTTAGAAAGCTCCTCAGTGGCAAGGCTCCTGGGGTGGATGAAATCCCTCCTGTGTACCTTAGGTCTCTGGATGTTGTGGGACTGTCTTGGCTGACACGCCTCTGCAACATCGCGTGGCGATCGGGGACAGTGCCTCTGGATTGGCAGACTGGGGTGGTGGTCCCTCTGTTTAAGAAGGGGGACCGGAGGGTGTGTTCCAACTACAGGGGGATCACACAGCCTCCCCGGTAAGGTCTATTCCAGAGTACCGGAGAGGAGAATTCGACCGATGGTCGAACCTCTGATTCAGGAGGAGCAGTGTGGTTTTCATCCTGGTCGCGGCACACTGGACCAGCTCTACACGCTCCATCGGGTGCTTGAGGGTTCATGGGAGTTCGCCCAACCAGTCCACATGTGTTTTGTGGATCTGGAGAAGGCGTTCGACCATGTCCCTTGGGGCACCCTGTGGGGAGTGCTCTGGGAGTACGGGGTCTGGGGTCCTTTGCTAAGGGCTATCCAGTCCCTGTACGACCTCAGCAGGAGCTTGGTTCGCATTGCCGGTAGTAAGTCAAACCTGTTTTCAGTGCATGTTGGCCTCCGCCAGGGCTGCCCTTTGTCACCGGTTCTGTTCATTATTTTTATGGACAGAATTTCTAGGCGCAGCCAGGGTGTAGAGGGGGTCTGGTTTGGGAACCACAGAATCTCGTCTCTGCTGTTTGCAGATGATGTGGTTCTGTTGGCTTCGTCAAATCAGGACCTTCAGCATGCACTGGGGCAGTTTGCAGCCGAGTGTGAAGCGTCCGGGATGAAAATCAGCACCTCAAAATCCGAGGCCATGGTTCTCGACCGGAAAAAGGTGCTTTGCCCTCTTCAGGTCGGTGGAGTGTTCAGGTCGGTGGAGTGTCCTTGCCTCAAGTGGAGGAGTTTAAGTATCTCGGGGTCGTGTTCACGAGTGAGGGACGGATGGAGCGTGAGATCAATAGACGGATTGGTGCAGCATCTGCTGTATCGGACTGTTGTGGTGAAGAGAGACCTGAGTAGGGGGGCAAAGCTCTCAATTTACCAATCGATCTACGTTCTGATCCTCACCTATGGTCATGAGATTTGGCTCATGACCGAAAGAACGAGAGTACAAGCGGCCGAGATGAGTTTCCTCCGCAGGGTGGCTGGGCGCTCCCTTCGAGATAGGGTGAGGAGCTCGGTCACTCGGGAGGAGCTCGGAGTCGAGCCGCTGCTCCTCCACGTCGAAAGAAGTCAGTTGAGGTGGCTCGGGCATCTTTTCCGGATGCCCCCTGGACGCCTCGCTTTAGAGGTGTTCCGGGCATGTCCCATTGGGAGGAGGCCCCGGGGAAGACCCAGGACACACTGGAGGGACTACGTCTCTCAGCTGGCTTGGGAACGCCTTGGGGTTCCCCCGGAGGAGCTGGGGGAGGTGTGTGTGGATCGGGAGGTCTGGGCGGCTTTGCTTGAGCTGCTGCCCCCGCGACCCGACTCCGGATAAAGTGGAAGAAAATGGATGGATGGATGGATGGATGGATGGAGTTTGGTGGCTTGCCCCACCATGTGACCGTCCTCATCACCAGGTGGTCATCAGTGGACAGCTGTGGTGGTGGAATTGACAGCTCCACCGCTCTCTTAACCCAAGTGTTCATAATTGACACAATTACCAAATAAATCATTGACCTTTGGTACCAAGTGTACTTATAAACACCCTGCTCAATGGACAATGGGCTACCATGACCCCCCCCCCCCCCATCTTGAAAAAAGCAGGTCAAAAGTACTCCCACATATTTTCAAAGTATCAGACATGCAGAGAAAATGCTGAACGGGCTTCTGAACAATCAAGTTCCTCAACATTACGTAAAATATCTGAACTCATATCCATAAAATGATCCAATTTCCTATATTAGAATGGGGCTGGAAATTTAACCATGACTTCTCACCTTGATTGATGACTGATCGTAACCAAATTCAAATAATTTCTTCCCATCTGCTGGCCCAATATATCTGTAAAATTTCATCAAAATCAGATTCGGCATACTGAGAATCACAATGGACTCCAATGTGATTGCAAGAGTCTACGCCTCTGGCAGTATTCCGAATAACAAGTAGTCTGCTATAACACAACTGTCCGGCCATCCATATATGCTTCCCTGGACATTATGTCCTATTTCACAGACTTAATGTTCATGTCCAAACATAAGACAAGTTTCTACAGACAACAGTGGAACACAGAAACTGATCACGTTGCTATAGTAATGGCCAAAACCAATAAAATGCATCCACTCTTCAGCTCTCAATAACCTCTGACGCTCGAGACGAGATATTAGGCTCAAATTATTCAGGAAACCAAAGTTGTTCTTTTTTGCTGTAATTGACCGATTTTCATAAAAATGAACAGAAACACTTGTTTTGAACTTTGACACTAATGAAATCACCTTTTCTGTATTTCAGCAAAACACTAAGCACACTAATATGTGTACTTTCCTAACGATTAATCACACAGCTGATTCTTGAGGGAAGTGGCTTTCCTTGTTGAAAATTATATGACACACACGCAGACAAAAACTACATTATCCTCCTGACTACCAGGACATATATACAGTGGTGGGCACAGATCCGCTAATCTGCTAACCGCTAATTACCGAAGCTAACATTTTCATTAGCATATTAGTTTTCCAGATAACTCTGAAAGCCATCAGTGGACCAATTAGCTGCCGATAAATTTAGTTATGATAAGTTTTAGACCGCTGACATAATTTTGCAGGCATAGTGAATAAAGCTTAACAGTTAAAAACATTTGTAAAGTCTGAAATCATATATTTTAGTGCCTGTCTGTTTTATGTTTTGTAGCAGACAGACAACCATAAATGGTACAGCTCTGTCCTCTGCAGGCAGAGGACAGCTGATTACTAGAGAGAAAGGAAGATGGAGGGGAAAAAAAAAAAGATAATTTCTCTTCACACCATACAGACCTGCTGGTCATTTCACTGGAGTCTTGCACAGGCAGACAGTTTTGACTAATGGTTATAATTTTAAACAAACTAAATGCAGATAAATTATTGAAATTAACATGATGTCTGTTGTTTTACAAAGTGAAAAAAATCTGTCATATGTTTTAATTTTAAAGTAATGCACTAATTTTGAAGGTTTTAGCGTTTAGATGCACATGCCGCATTGCATTATGGGTACATTAGTTTTCTGATGTCAGTGGTTGGCTGGTTGGTATAACACACAGTTACTGCCAGTAGATGGCAGTGTTCATGGCAGTGTGATCAGCCACACATTCGCTAAAAGTGATGAAGGACTTAAAGAGAATTTTCAGTTTTCAAATTGCCCTTTTTTTTTTACAAAAAAAAAAAAACATATTTACAAATACAGATTTATTTGTAAAACCCACCACACGTTTCACTAACTGTGTTATCTTTTTTCTCGATCTCCTTTTTCTCTGATCACCAGGTCTCTTTTGCTGAGAAAAGGTCGATCTGAGACAGAAGCGCTGACTCGTTGTGTCAGTAGCTGCTGAAGTCAGTACTGAAAGTTATTGGTTTAGCTTTTATCTGTAACTTCCGCTAACTTCCGTTGGTGTTTCTGGCTGAAGAAAGGCACATCTGGGCTACTTTACCGAGCCTGCTGCCACTGCAACCTGATCTTGCATTGTGATATAAAACGGCTGGATGACCATTTTCAGAAATACACTTACTTGATGTTGTCCAGGCATCCAGAGTCTGGTTTTAGAATGGCCGTGTGATGGAACATCTTATAAAGGGCGATACCAAGGAAGATTACATTCAGCTGAAACACACAAACACATTTCAAGTTAAAATCAAAGACACAATGCAACCATAGCAATTCACTCACACATTACGCATCATTTCATTTTCACTTCTAGCAGTAATTGGCCTGGGGAAATAGTATAAGCATGCAATCAATAAAACTTTAAGTGGTCAAAACACAGTAGGATGAACATCAGGGAAAAACAAAAGTCAAAATTCTCACAGTGTTGAAGCTACCTGTCCTTTAAAAGCCGCTAACACATAAATAGGTTGGTGCAATAATGAGTGCCTGGACTGTCATCATGAGTTTCCAAGGCTACATGCCTTATTGCGTAGTGTAGAGTCATAAGAGAACAATCCCAGCCACACTGCTTCCACTTACAGCTACGGTTAGATCAGTGATAGCCTGCCTGACATTTCTAAAATGAGCACAGAACGGCAGCGTACACGTTGACATTCACCTAATTGGGAACATGTCCCACTGCGTTCGTTCTCTCCTCCTCAACTCTTCATCTTATATTTTGGATTTTTGTTGAACGGTGTTTGTTTCTCTGCTTAGTTGTTGAATGTATGGTGCCTTTTAGTACTCTTCTGAACACTTTGGCATCATGCTTTAGTTGATGAAACCGTGACAAAACAGTCAAACTCTTTGTACCACATCAGCAGCTCCAGTTATTTGTGCATAACTGTGTGGCAGCAACTCTATTGTGTGTCAGATGTACATGTGGTAATTAATGATGGCATTATTAATCAATAGAGAGGAATACAGACACATTAAGCCTCTGGAGTCTTCTGACACAGAGACGCATCAAAAGTGCATGATCGAATTAAGCAGATGTACCATCCGATACACCACAGTCTAGGTCTCTGTGTTGAAAGTGCAGACTTCAAACTATATAGTAGTTTTTTAAATTGTGTTCATAGGCCTAGTATAACTTGAATCATGATTAATAATTTATGCAATGCTCTTTTCTGACTATTTGGTCATTTTGGTATGCGTTTTTGCAGAAACGCGCAGAAAACGGGACTTTCACTCCTTTCTCTACTGCAGTAGTTGCAGGGGAAAAAACATGGCTTCCCCATTATCACTGGTGGAAAATGCATGACCTAAACCAATCAAAACTGATCACCAACCCACATATTTGGCGACTCAGGAGCTCCTGGCAAAAAAGCCACCAAAGCAAGCCTGAGGTGCCAACACTGCCCGTAGGTGGTCAAGAGGAGGAGTGACACTCCACCTCTTGTCCACCTGGTCAGGTCTGTGCCCCCTCTGTCTTGTGTTGGACAGAAATTGTGTTGTGAGTGGTACAAATAATTTGTCATCTTATTTGTCATTTGGCATCTTATTGTTTTGTAAAAAGCTGTACAAAAAAACAAACAAACAAACAAACAAACACCTAAAGCATTTCCTACATTTTAATGTAAGTAGCTGTATATAACTTTGTTGTTTGCTACATTTGTAAATATCATTTAAAAATTTACAATTCATTTTTGCATTCTAAGTTATAAAAATGGTTTGTTAAACATGTTCAAAATGGTAAAGTCACACAGATGAGGCTGTGCTGAAAACAGTGACACCAAACAAGGCAAAATACTCGTAAACAGTTTTTAAGGTAAATTATAAAGGTAAAACCAAAAGTAGTCAAAAATGGCCAAATATATCCTGGACCCCAGAGGGTTAATGTGTCATTATCTACATGTGTGTCAATACGTAGTTGTGAAATAGCACGTAAAATGTGAGAAAGGTTGTTCATTGTTAGTCAAGCAGCTGACTTTAAATAAAGTTTATCTATGAAATTTCGATTCCTTTTGGTTGATAATGGGAAGGGGGGGGGGTATTGTCACGATAATCGAGGAACCTTTGCAGGATGATGCCATAATGGAACTACATGGGGATTGATCTTCAACAGCAGATCTCTCTGAAATCTGACTGATTTTTTTCAAACTCAAAAAATTTGTCCTGTGCTGACCCAAACTCATTCTGCCATGTTTGCCTAAATCATATCAAACAAACACACACACTGAACACACAGAACCAAAAACAATAACCCGATTTGACCTATTTGTGGGTGTAAAAAAAAACCCCTGGCTTCCAAAACAGGCATATTCAGTCATTTGTAGGAAAAAAAACTTAATTTGAGTCACATATTGTGGGGTATGTGAGTAATTCAACCGCCAAATCTTCTCTCTAGTGCCTGTGGTTTTTGAGATACAGCTGATGGTGATGTAATTGAGATTAAAGGTCAAAACTGGTGTTTTAAGGTAATACAATTAATTGGATGCTAATATAAATTTGGGCTTGTTGAGTAACGTGAACCCAAAATGTGCACTGTTGCCTTAGTGGTTATGACAATCTTTTTTTTTTGCTGTTACCATGGTAACTTGGTTTCAGAAAAAGCTTTCCAAAGGAGCCTATAGAAACTTGTACGCTGTAAATAATCTGACACCAAGTTGTGAACATGTGAGCAGGCTGAAAGTCCACAGAAGCACACAGGTGCAGGTGAAATATTGTGCACGATGTGTAATATTTTTTATTTTATTTTTTTGAAGGGGAGTTGACATGTTGCATATGCAGCCAGTGCAGTATGTGAGCGTGCATGCAAGTGTTTCTCACCATAATGATGAGTGTAGCAGGGCCTATAAAGCTCCAGATAAAGTATGTATCCAATCGCAGCCAGCACCTACAGAGAGAGAGAGAGAGAGTGCATGAGAAATGGTCCAAAGCGGCATAGGAGAGAGAAAGACCCATGGGGATTAAAAACATGCTCTAGTCTCACACAGATGTGAGGAGAGCAAGATTTTGTCATCAGACGACAGGTTGTGTATCTCACACACATACACACACACACACATGCACTATACTGATGCATTGCTACAGGGAGGACAAAAGAAGTTGGAAGAAGAAAAAGTGAACGATGAAAAAGCACAGCTCAGACATGCATCATACACAGAAGGAGGAGACGGTGAGGAATGAGCACCTGTGATAAATAAACCTTTCCTTTCCCCCTTAGGGCACAGATATATGACATGGCCACATCCTGCAGCACAACTGTGTTCATTTGAATAGTGAGTTATGGATGCAGCCCTCATACGCGGCTATTTATGGAGTACGCAATGACTGCGGTGAGGTTAAAGGAGCAACAAAGGGAGGACACGCACACATTCACAGACGCACACATTTTCTTGGCAGAAATTCACGCTTGCCCATTTCCAACCTCAAGGTTAGTTTTGGTCGGAGTAGATATACTGCTGTAATGCTCGACTATATTTCCCCCAAACATCTTCACTAATCAGCAAGGGAGGAATAAAGCAGAGGTCATGCCCCCAAAAGGGCTAGGGAAAAAAAGGGCGGTGGAGAAAAACCAGCACAATGCCCCACTGATTCATGACCAACTGCTTTTGAATTATTAATCTTTCAATTTCCGCCACATTGGAGGGTCCTCCATTATGGCTCCCTGACTGTGTCGCTGTATCCTCCATTCGAGCCACTTTGTGAAGTCACAGCCACCTTCATTATGGGATGTGAATGAGACTTAGCGCCACTGGCTAATACCAGGGGAATGAGGTACGTGTGCGACAAGGTGACACAGCAGGGACGCCGCCAAATGATATTTCAGAGGTTTCTCTCTACGTGTGATGTCAAATATGATCAGCACTGCCATTTCCACGGTGGAACTGATAGTCAAGTTTTCCACTTAAAAAAAAAGCTGTCATGGTCCTGGCCTTGATGTGCTTTCTGTTATGACTTTTTCATTGATCTTTGCTTTCTTGTTCTGTACATCTGTATTTGCATTCCTGCCATGTTCATGTTTTCATTGGTTTTGTTTTCTGTTCATCATTCATGTATTGTGTAGTTTTGTCTTAGTAGCTGTTTTGCCACATTGTTTTCATTAATTGTTACCTTAGTTTTCACTTCAGTCTTGGTTTTGTTCTGTTTATTTAATTTCTTGTATTATGCTTTAGTCTGGCCTTTTCTGTGAAGTTTACTTTTGTGTGCTTTTGTTTTCAGTTTATCACTTAGTCTTCTGTTTAGTCATTTTAGGCATTATCTGTTATTCTGTCGTCTGTGGGTTTGTTTGCCATTTTGTTCTTGTTAGTTTTTATACTCTAGCCATGGTCAGTTCCGTTCCAGTTTTGTCTTAGTCTTTTATATTCTGGCTGGTCTGTCCACTTTAACATGTACTAGTTTTTAGGGTCATTTTTTTCCGTTTGCATGTCATGATGTTTAGTTGTTTTTTCTGTTTTCTTTCATCTCTGTCTCATTGCACTTGTCTCTGCATTTTGTTATTTCTGTTTTTTCTTCATCAGAATTACCTTTTGGTTTTTGCTGTTCAGTATTTTTGCACTAAGTTACGCCCACCTGAACTTTTCTGTTTCTTCTGTTTGCCACGCCCTCTTCCTGGTTCTTCCAACACACCTGTTCTCACTTTCCTCATTTCCACTTTAGTTATTTAAACTCTCTGTCTTCACGCAAGCCCCGCCAGTTCGTTGATTTTCACAGTCCTCGTACCAGCCTTTTCATAGCTCTGCCTTGTTTTGCCGTGTACTGACCCAGCTCTGTTTTGTGACATCGTCTTGCTGCTGCCCACGTACTTTGTCTGCTTGTGTTAAAGACCTGAGCCTGCCTTTTTGACGACGCCCTGGCCTGCCGACTATCTGTACCTCTGCATCCATGACTGCCTAACTATGTACCGAATCCAAGCTCAATTTTTGACCGATAAAGCCTTTCAATTTCAATTCCATTATCTGTGAGTTTTTGCATTTGGGTCCCACAACCTTTGGTGCCACATCACTCCGAGTTCCTGACAAAAGCAGGTATCGTTCGCCATCTTTCTACCTTTTTATTAGCTGTTGTCTGAGGTCCAGAGGAAATCCTTTAGGCTGCTCTTGGCTGATGGTATGCAGCCTGATTATTCAGATCGTGGCATTCACACTCATGTTTTATTGATATTCCGACAATAAAATATTGATGTAAACAGCATGTAGAATGCTGTGGCTTGACAGTTAACTATTGGGAAATTCAACCTATTTACACTCTTCAAACTCAGAAAAGGTTTGGAAGCATCAAAAGTAGAAGTATTCCAGCAAGTTCTTCAGTGCTTAACTAGTCAGAAGACACAGTTGTGTGCTGTGAAGCACCATTAGCAATTTGTACCACGGCATTCGATGGTATTGGTTTAGTGCTGGCTTGATCATTTTGATAGACATGTTTGCACATATTCAGTGTATTTTGTGTTCAGATGCTGCGCATATTCACACATCCGCCAAGGATGCAATAAAATCGCCGGCGTTTATTTGTCTGTTTCTGTCTGTCTGTAAACAGGATTACTCTAAAATTTTCACCACAGATACATTAGGCCATGGAAGAACCCATTAAACTTTGGAGTTGATCCGGATTCTGGATCAAGTTTTACTTTATATAGGATTTGAAGGATTACTGTTAGCAGGATTACGTCAAAACTACTTCACAGATTCTCATCAAATTTACATCAGATACATATTAGGCCATGGAAGACTCCACTGAATTTTGGTGGTGATCCTGATCCGGATTCTGGATCAAGATTCACTTTATATAGGCTTTGAAGGATTATGCCAAAACTACTTCACGGATTCTCACCAAATTTTCACCATGGATACAAATTAGGCCATGGAAGACTCCATTAAATTTTGAAGGTGATCCAGATCCAAATCCAGATTCTGGATCAAGATTTCTCTTTATATATGCTTTGAAGGATTACGTCAAAACTACCTCACGGATTCTCACCAAATTTGGACCACAGATAAATATTAGGATATGGAAGACCCCGCTGAATTTTGGAGGTGATCCAGATCTGGATCCAGATTCTGGATCAAGATTTCTCTTTATATATGCACTGAAGGATTACATCAGCACTACTTCACAGATTCTCACCAAATTTGTACCACAGATAGATATTAGGCCATGGAAGACGCCACTGAATTTTGGAGGTGATCCAGATTCTGGATCAAGATTTCACTTTATATATGCTTTGATGGATTACGTCAAAACTACTTCAGATTCTCGCCAAATTTTCACTATGGATACATATTAAGCCATGGAAAACTGCATTAAATTTTGGAGCTGATCCAGATCTGAATCTGGATTCTGGATCAAGATTCACTTTATATAGGCTTTGAAGGATTATGTCAAAGCTACTTCACGGATTCTCACCAATTTTCAGACTCCATTAAATTATGGAGGTGATCCAGATTGGATCCGGGTTGGTGGATGTCAGAAATCTGTGATTGCTCTTGTTTATTCATGTGTTTAACGGGCCCGGTTGGGAGCCAGATATATGCTAAGCTTGCTAGCAAGCCAGATAATTAATGATTTTTTTTTTTTTTTTTGTGAAGGGCAAGTATTAGTACAAAGTTAATTTTATTGTTTACTGCAAATTACTGTTTTCATGACAGTTTAAACTTCTGTATGGTAGAATTTTATAAAATATTTGACTATTTAATATGATGGTCACAACCATCCACAATTCGAGGAAAGTGGGTACCGTATTTCCATGAATAAAATACTGGGCATTTATTTTTTCAAACTGTGCTCAGACCCGGCGTCTAATAGAGGCAGGCCTTTATTCAAGGCTGGCAAGTATTAACGAAATGCTGCTTGTTGCCTGCACTGTAATATGGTGTTAAGTTTCACACATATCCCTGGGTGTGACGAACCAAACCGCTTTAGATCAGAGCCCTCTGCGTGGCTGCAAACCCTCTCCAGAGCCTGATGTGCACCTGCTAAATGACTTAGACCACAAGAGCTGTGATTTTGTCACTTTTACATTTTCACTCTTTCCTCTCCCGTCATATTTTAATAGTTTTTGCAGTGCGCATGCTGATTACATTTCAATCATGGATCAAATACGTTTGGCAGAAAAATCCACAAATATGACCAACTTCACTACAAGGAGTCAGAACGAGACACTCAAATGACCCACACTTCATGGATGGAAATTGTACGTGTCATACCGTTGGTTTGGAGGTTCATGATTATATAAAGAAGGGGAGCTCATTGAGGGACAAATTAATCCAGAAAAAGCTGCTGTTCCTGCAGCAAATTGCATAAAGTCGTGATGGAGAACTTTAAAAGGATCACGCGCACGTCAGCGTCATTGCATGGCCACAGCATTATGGAGCTGGAGAAGCATAAATCAGGCTTTAGGATTTCAAGGTACCACTCTGCAGCAGACTTAGAAAGAAGAGTAACTCAACCAAATGTAATCCTTTTCATGCATATAATGTCCAGCGCTAATTTAAGGCAGGTGTTTGTTTTTTCCAGACGAAGTTTTGACCCAGTCATTAAATGAGTCAGGCCTATTCAAGGTCAGGCGTTCAAGGAAATATGTAAGCCAAATTGGTGCTGGGGATTCCCTGTAGATTGTTCGGCACCTCCTGACTATAACTAATCCATGACATACATAGAATGGATTTTCTTTGTTTTATACATATCACAGATTTGTCCGTTTTATACTCGTACATATAACAGATTTTGATTATAATGGACAAAACTTGCTGGTCCATCTGAATCCATTATTTCCTCCTGACTACCAGGAAGGTAGTCAGGAGGAAATACCTGGTCGTCAGGAGGATATGTGAGTTTTACTGAAGCTCCAAATCATGATAGTCACCCCAAGGTGCTTCACATGGTTAAGGTCAAACCTTACTAATCCTCTGAGCAAGCACATAGTTGACAGAGGTAAAGAAAAACTCCCTCTGGCATACTGTTGCCTACTTTGTAGTTACCTAGCTAGCTTATAACCCAGCTGGTAGTCAAAGAATTAACAATTTCATGGCGTATATGGCAGCACTGTTGCCTGACAGCAAGAAGGTCATGGGATCGCTTCCCACCTGTGACCTTTCTGTGTGGACTTTACATGTTCTCCTCATGTTTGTGTGGGTTCCCTCTGGGTGCTCTGGCTTCCTCCCACATCCAAAAACATGCAGGTTAGGTGAATTGGACACTTTAAATTGACTGTAGGAGTGTGAATATGTTTGTCTGTCGACATGTGGCCCAGGCACAGTCTTGTGTCCTGTCCAGGGTGTATGCTGCCTCATGTCCTATTATTGCTGGAATAGGCTGCAGATCTCTTCTTCATCTCTCTGCCACACTCTCATAACTTTGGACAGTTGACCCCAAGTATTTAAACTCATCTACCTTAACCACCTCTACTCCTTCTAACTGCAGTATTCCACTGGGCTCCCTCTCATTCAGACACATGAACTAAATCTTGCTCCTACTGACTTTCATTCCGCTTCTCTCTAGAGTGTATCTCCACCTCTCCAGGCTAGATTTAACCTGCTCTCTACTCTCACTACAGGTCAGTGTCATTTCCAAACATCATAGTCCATGGAGACTCCTGTCTGATCTCATCTGTAAACCTGTCCATCATTTAGAACAAGAAAAGGCTCAGAGGTGATCATTGATGTAATCCCACCTCCATCTCGAATGCCTCTCTCATTCCTGCTGCACATCTCACCGCTGTCACACTGTCCTTATACATGTCCTGCACCAACCTCACACACTTCTCTGCCACTCCAGCCTTTCTCATACAACAGAACATCTCTTCTCTTGGCACCATCTTCATAAGCAGTCTCTAAATCCACAAACACACAATGCACTCCTTCTGGCCTTCACTATACTTATCCATCAGCATTCATAGAGCAAACATTGCATCTGTAGTGCTCTTTCTTGGCATGAAATCATATTGCTGTTCAGAGCTTGCCACCCCCTTTTTAAGCTTAATTTCTATTACTCTTCCCCATAATGCTGTGCCTGAACAACTTTATGCCTCTGCAGTTACTGCAGCTCTGAACATCATTTTTGTTGTTAAAAATGAGAACCAGTACACTTCTTCACTCCTCGGGCATCCTCTCACTTTCCAAGATTTTTATTAAACAGTCTGGTTAGAAACTCCACTGCCATCTCTCATCCACATGGCATGTGCAGCCAGTACATTCTGAATGCCAGTCACAAGCCTGGATAAATGAGTAGAGTTGTGTCAGAAGGGCATCCGGTGTAAAAATAAATAAATAAATAGAAAATTTTTAAAAATTTTAGAAACGTCAGAAACGAGCCCATTGTGCTATCCAGTATCATTGTACAACTTGCTACAATTATATCAAACTGGTTTTGCTGCACCTACCACACTACAGAACTGTGTTGGGTCCTAGATGGCAGCCACCCACACAGGCAACAAGTTCAGCCCAACCTCTTGAAAGTGGCCAACTCTCTGCCACAGTGAGGTGAAATCACCTTGGGCTTCTCCAGCCACAAGGACCCTCAACAATGACGGAGAAACATGCCACATGACCAAGTTGTCGTCAGTGTCATTCCCTCACAGTGCAGTTGATACTCTTCATCTGAGTCTCTGGACGTAACAGTTCCTTTGACACAAAGCCATTGCAGTGGTACACAAGGATCCTCTGAAGAGACCTAGAGTCATCACTTGAGGTCACTGGTTAGCATCCAGATCTCACAGTGACACAGTAAGACAGGGAACACATGGACTCCTAAAGACTTAACTTTTATTCTCCTGCAGAGATACCAGGGTCACCAAACACCTCTGTCTACTAACCGCATGAATCAATATTTCCAAGGTGCCTGCCGATCTTAAAAGCTGTGGATATGGAGAAATGAGGATCACTGCAGAGCAAAGTGAACATCTCCAAGTTCACCGCATACAGATAAACATTTGTTGGTTGAGTCCAGGAAGTCACTGAAAGGCTGGATCTTAGTCTTGACCCAGGTCAATCATAAACCAAGACTCTCCGACTCCTCCCTGTTTCTCAAACTTCTTCTTTTGGGAAATAAGAGAAATTTTATGAAATGATAGCTTCTTTATAGGACGACAGCACAAACAAGGCATACCTGATATTTGTAATTGGTGCTCTGCTCACACTGGGTTTTCATAGGTAGCCTTTATAGAAATGACTTTTCCATTGTTTTATGACACACTGTATAAAGAAGGGTAGCCCTTATTTGACTCACTCTTTTGGGTTACGTAAGCAAAGTCTGCTTGAATGTCACCATGTGCATTTAATATACGTCCCACTCAATCCTCTGCACGTCCTGCAGGGACACCAACACCAACCATTGTGCATGTGTGCACTCGCTGCCTACATAACCCTTTTCTCTTTTGCATCCTCACTGTCCTTTTAAATCTGTCCACATGCACACACATTGTCACAACTGCAGGCGCTCTGTGGTCCATCCTATCCAGCATGTTTTCATCCTTCTCTACCTGTCTACATTCTTCTCTGCCTCTTCCCCCTCTTATCCCCTCTATATTGACTGTTCAGAAGTGCCACAGCTTGTACAGTCCACTTTGGCTGATGCAGCCAAAATGACAGCAGGCACTACAGCACCCCCCCAACACTTCCTCCATCACTGTCATCCATCCTTCTTTCATAACACGCTCCCCGCCCTGTGTCCTTACACTCGGTCGGTGCCATAACTCCTGTAGTCCACTGCAGCGGAAACGGCCACGATGACAGCAGGCACTCCGTATCCTGCCAAGTAGAAGTACTTAGTCCTGGAGTGTTCGCTCTCAAATACCTCCACCAGCATGATGTAGAGCTGCACCCCTTCCAGGAACATCCAGGTGAAGGCTGCCAAGAAGAAGAAATGAAGCAATGCAGCGAAGACTGCACAGGCAACCTGGTGAGAGAGAATGGTTTAAAAATACTGTAACACCACACACAGTGCAAAAGGAAGTGATTAATCTGCAGGAAATTAACATTGATGGGTTAGAAAGAGAAACGAGGAACTGAAGGCGATAAGGTTGTGAGCCACACTTAGGAAATAACCATTCAATATATTTACATAAGAAAGGAAAAGTGAGGAGATAAAAATGAGGTTGCCAGTATTGATGCGCTCTCCATCGAAGCCCATGTTAAAAGGCTCAACTTTAAAACAGAAATAAACATTTACAGTGTTCTCTATAACTAGTTTCGCTATTCATGATAACTACAAGGGAGGTGAATGTTTCTACAATTTATCAGTTGAAGCTATTTTAAGCCATAAAATTATAAATAATTAGGGCTGAAGTCATTTTGAACATCAGCTAGTGTACCTAGCCGAGTACCCTGATAGCAGTGACTATTACCAGCAGTGGATTGACAGTGTTTGGCCTTTCTGAAGCATTTTATTACAAATATTTAAGATAATATGGCTTGCTGTGGTTAATAGACCAACTAAGAACTCTGTGCTCGAGTATTTCCAGTTAAGTGATATTTTGTATATGTTAGCATTGCTGGCACTAGCTAGCAGGTGTTGACAACTTGATGTTGCCTACATTGATGGTTATTGAAGCAATATATGGTATATGAGGCAATATAGTTTTTAATACATGCATCCAAACACCCCAACGAAAGGTTAGCCTGTTAGCATTAACTCGTTTGAGGCATGTTCAGGCTTCATTGATCCGGCCAAGCAGATCTTGCCACCAGTCCACACCTTTACCCATTAATGGGTTGTCTGAGTTAGGCAGAGTCAGGCAGTGTCAAGACGGTGCCATTTGGAACCGCCCATTTGAGCTTCAAAGGTACTCTACAGAAAAGCCATGAGTGATGTCATAGTGGGTGTGTCCAGTATGAGTACAGTCTCTGGGTTGTACTTGTAACAGTTTGTACCTTCCTGCCCGGGTCAGTGTACATAAAGTGAGGAAGACCAGAAATTCTCCTTGTGACCTTCCTCACCCATTATGTTATTTGCTAAGGGCCCGGTCCCACTGGGGAGAGGATTAATTGCACATGAATTCCATCCATTTTCTTCCGCTTTATCCGGAGTCGGGTCGCGGGGGCAGCAGCTCAAGCAAAGCCGCCCAGACCTCCCGATCCACACACAGCTCCTCCGGGGAACCCCAAGGCGTTCCCAAGCCAGCCGAGAGATGTAGTCCCTCCAGCGTGTCCTGGGTCTTCCCCGGGGCTTCCTCCCAGTGGGACATGCCCGGAACACCTCTCCAGCGAGGCGTCCAGGGGGCATCCGGAAAAGATGCCCGAGCCACCTCAACTGACTCCTTTCGACGTGGAGGAGCAGCGGCTCGACTCCGAGCTCCTCCCGAGTGACCGAGCTCCTCACCCTATCTCTAAGAGTACACAAATTATGGGCATTCGGTGTTGTCCGCAACAAAAATGGCCAAAAATGACAAATGTCCCAGTATGAATTATGGATATATTAATAATGTATAGCGACTATATGATGAACAATCACGGTTATATAACGCATGTCGTGAGGAAACGGATCCGACACATTGAGATTATTACGGGTGTATTATGAATGCATCGCGCACGTGTTGCGTGTGCTCGGCATCTGCATTGTGGTCATAAAAGAAGCGCACTCGGGCCTTTCAGCATCACTATTCACACCAACAATACAGCCTGTGGAGCAACAGCTGGACTTGGACAAGTTGATTGGAGTAAACAAGCAGTGAAGAGGGCGAGTGGTGACGTCAGCGGACCGCATCAGAGCGCAGCTCGTCTGAATGATTATACCATGAAGGTAAATCTGTTATAAACATAGGAATCAATACTGTAACAGCTGCAGACAAGAAGGAAAAAACATGCAACTGTTTTATCAAGCCTTGACAATGTAAACAAGTCAAATGATTACCTTTTTAGACGGCTCAAAATGCTTTCTGCAGCTTGTTAGCTGCGCGCACGTGAACGGCCCAGCTGCAGCTTCCTCTGATTCAGGAGGTGATTAGAGCCGTTTTCAACAGCCAATTTGCAGAATAAAATGATTAATCCGCAATGAAATTATTTTATATAGGCAGCATCCAGCGCAGAGCGCATGGCAGCCGGTGGAAGAACGGCGTCCAGCTGTGAACACAGCACATTTGATTTGCTTCCGCCAGAAATCAGATGCAAAGCAGACGTAATAAAAACGCTTTATTCGTGGCCAACCTGTATGCAGTCACTACAACTTGTTTTAGTTTGTGATGTGGACATGATGGGCACGCAAAATATCAGTTTTACACACTGTCCCAGTCTGCTGCAAAGCCGCAAATCCCTGTCAGTTGCGGATATCAGCAGATGATGGCGAATATACAGCGCATAGATTGAGTGTGCATTGTGTATGTATGGAGTATGTAAGGTGGATGTCATCCGCAGCCAAAACTTTGTGCAGCTCAAAAATCCTGGCAATGGAAAAACATGCCTCTGCGGATAATTGCGGACGTGTGCGGGTGTCGGCCGACTCATACAAGCATGTTTCATGGTTATTGCGGATGTTAAGCTAATATGAGCCAATTTTGTGCGCAATCCATACCTAAATCCTCCTAAACGCCAGTGGGACCGGGCCCTAACATTCAGTTGGTTCACATTTAACTGGATAAACTACGTAAGTTGTTCAAATCTCAGCAAAATCAGAGGAGCTGTTGTATTTTATTCCTGATTCTGCTCTACAACTTGATGGTTTCCCCTTGGATTGAACTGATTCATGCATTTGTCTCTTCTAGATTGGACTACTGCAATGTTCTATTTTCTGGTTTACCGCAGTCCAGCATTAGGGATCTCCAATTGGATGAAAATGCTGCTGCCAGACCTTTGACACGAAGCAGAAAGTTTGACCACATTACACCCATTTTGGCATATCTTCACTGGCTTATTGTCTCTGAGATCAGATTTTAAGGTTCTGCTACTAGCCTATAAAATTGTTCACAGACTGGCACCTCCCTACTTAGCTGACCTAATTAAACCCTACGTACCGACCTGGGCGTGCGTTCTCAGGGTGAGGGCTACTTTGTGCCCCTTGGGTGAATAAAAATTTTGTAGATCAGAGCTTTCTCTTATTGTGCACCTGCTTTGTGGAATGATCTACATCTCCCTGGGTCAAGAAAACAGTCAGATTCTGAAGAGACTTTCAAGTCCAGACTTAAGATGCACTTACTTACCCTTTCAGATGGCTAGCATACTGGCATAGTATGTTACTATGCTTTTTGCTGTTTTAATTCATTTTGTTAGGAATTGTTTTTGTAATTTGTGTCGGTCGCATGACCCAAGCAGAGGGTCACCCCTTTGAGTCTGGTCTGCTTGAGGTTTCTTCCTCAGAGGGAGCTTTACCTTACCACTGTCACCTGTGTGCTTGCTCTGGGGGTTGATAAGGTTAGACCTTGCTTGTGTGAAGCACCTTCAGGCAACTTTCTTGTGATTTGGCGCTATATAAAATGAAATAAACTGAAATTGACCGTCAGCTCGATTCCACCACAAAGACCATGGTAGGAGGTATTTGTCTTTAATTAAAAACTTGCATCCCTCATTTGACCTTTCCAAGTCCAACTGGCTGTAAAAGTGATTATTAATTGAGGACGAGCATTTATGCCATTCCTTGTTCTGCCTTTTGCATTATTTCATTTTCAAAATGTTTTCAATTGAAGATAAAAAAGCATACATTCAAATAGAGCGGCACAACACCAACACCACAAGTTTATTTCAACCTGTACACAAATTCAATCACATTTATCACATAAAAGCAGCACCTGCACTTAGTTTGTATCACAAAAGATGATTCTCTGCAACCAGCAGACATTTCCAGGCAGCAGCGATGCAAATAAATATAAGGTATACAACCCCTGGCAATAATTATGGAATCACCAGCCTCAGAAGATGTTCATTCAGTTGTTTAATTTTGTAGAAAAAAAAGCAGATCACAGACATGACACAAAACTAAAGTCATTTCTAATGGCAACTTTCTGGCTTTAAGAAACACTAAGAAATCAAGAAAAAAATTTGTGGCAGTCAGTAACGGTTACTTTTTTAGACCAAGCAGAGGGAAAAAAATATGGACTCGCTCAATTCTGAGGAATAAATTATGGAATCACCCTGTAAATGTTCATCCCCAAAACTAACACCTGCATCAAATCAGATCTGCTCGTTAGTCTGCATCTAAAAAGGAGTGATCACACCTTGGAGAGCTGTTGCACCAAGTGGACTGACATGAATCATGGCTCCAACACGAGAGATGTCAATTGAAACAAAGGAGAGGATTATCAAACTCTTAAGAGGGTAAATCATCACGCAATGTTGCAAAAGATGTTGGTTGTTCAGTCAGCTGTGTCTAAACTCTGGACCAAATACAAACATGGGAAGGTTGTTAAAGGCAAACATACTGGTAGACCAAGGAAGACATCAAAGCGTCAAGACAGAAAACTTAAAGCAATATGTCTCAAAAAATCGAAAATGCACAACAAAACAAATGAGGAACGAATGGGAGGAAACTGGAGTCAGTCTGTGACCGAACTGTAAGAAACCGCCTAAAGGAAAAGGGATTTACATACAGAAAAGCTAAACGAAAGCCATCATTAACACCTAAACAGAAAAAAACAAGGTTACAATGGGCTAAGGAAAAGCAATCATGGACTGTGGATGATTGGATGAAAGTCATATTCAGTGATGAATCTCAAATCTGCATTGGGCAAGGTGATGATGCTGGAACTTTTGTTTGGTGCCGTTCCAATGAGATTTATAAAGATGACTGCCTGAAGAGAACATGTAAATTTCCACAGTCATTGATGATATGGGGCTGCATGTCAGGTAAAGGCACTGGGGAGATGGCTGTCATTACATCATCAATAAATGCACAAGTTTACGTTGATATTTTGGACACTTTTCTTATCCCATCAATTGAAAGGATGTTTGGGGATGATATCATTTTTCAAGATGATAATGCATCTTGCCATAGAGCAAAACTGTGAAAACATTCCTTGCAAAAAGACACATAGGGTCAATGTCATGGCCTTGACCGTGGTCTTAATCCAATTGAAAATCTTTGGAAGTTGAAGAAAATGGTCCATGACAAGGCTTCAACCTGCAAAGCTGATCTGGCAACAGCAATCAGAGAAAGTTGGAGCCAGATTGATGAAGAGTACTGTTTGTCACTCAAGTCCATGCCTCAGAGACTGCAAGCTGTTATAAAAGCCAGAGGTGGTGCAACAAAATACTAGTGATGTGTTGGAGCGTTCTTTTGTTTTTCATGATTCCATCATTTTTTCCTCAGAATTGAGTGATTCCATATTTTTTTCCTCTGGTTGGTCTAAAAAAGTAACCGTTACTGACTGCCACAATTTTTTTCTTGATTTCTTAGTGTTTCTTAAAGCCAGAAAGTTGCCATTTGAAATGACTTTAGTTTTGTGTCATGTCTGTGATCTGCTTTTTCTACAAAATTAAACTGAATGAACATCCTCCAAGGCCGGTGATTCCATAATTTTTGCCAGGGGTTTTACTGTGCATCAGCAAACCAAGCATGCTTTTTCTTTTGATCTGGTGCATCAAAGACATCCAAATTACAATTAATTTATTCTTATTAGATGCCCTTTTTAATTTGGAGACTCACATGATAATAGCATTTATTGTTTTTTATCAATCATTAACAAATGGGGATGGCCTTATTAAAAAAGCCAAACAACCCGCCGATAAGTGATGATTCACATGTATTAAGTTTCTACTTAATAGAAGAGGAGGAAAATGTTGCCACGAACAGCGGGAGAAGAAAACTAGAAGGGTGGAAATGAGAGTGGGGACTTTGAATGTTGGTAGTATGACGGGTAAAGGGAGAGAGCTGGCTGATATGATGGAGACGAGAAAGGTAGACATATTGTGTGTGCAAGAGACCAAGTGGAAGGGAAGTAAGAGCAGGCGCATCGGCGGTGGGTACAAGTTGTTGTACTATGGTGAGGACAGAAAGAGAAATGGTGTTGGGGTCATTTTAAATGAAGAGTATGTTAAAAGTGTGTTGGAGGTTAAGCGAGTGTCTGACAGGGTGATGAGTGTGAAGTTGGAAATTGAAGGGGTGATGATGAATATCATCAGTGCATATGCCCCACAGGTAGGTTGTGAGATGGAGAAAGATTTCTGGAGTGTGTTAGATGAGGTGGTGGAGAGTGTGCCCAAGCATGAAAGAGTGGTGATAGGAGCAGACTTCAATGGGCATGTTGGTGAAGGGAACAGAGGTGATGAGGAAGTAATGGGCAGATATGGTATCAAGGATAGGAATGGGCAAGGACAGATGGTAGCTGATTTTGCAAAAAGGATGGAAATGGCTGTGGTGAATACCTACTTTAAGAAACGGGAGGAGCACAGGGTAAAATATAAGTGGAGGAAGGTGCACACAGGTGGACTACATTCTTTATAGGAGATGCAAGCTAAAAGAAATCACTGTAAAGTGGTAGCAGGAGAGAGTGTCACTAGACAACATAGGATGGTTGTTTGTAGGATGACTTTAGAGGTAAAGGAGAGTGAGAGCTCAACAAAGGATCAGATGGTGGAAGCTGAAGGAGGAAGACTGTGTGAAATTTAGCGAGCAGGTGAGAGAAGCACTAGTTGGAGGGGAAGCAATTTTGGACATTTGGAAGAGTACTGCAGATGTGGTGAGGGAGACACCTAGGGCAGTACTGGGTATGACATCTGGACAGTGGAGGGAAGACGAGGAGACTTGGTGGTGGAATGAAGAGGTCCAGGAAAGCATAAGGAGAAAGAGGTTGGCGAAAAAGTTTTGGGATAGTCGGAGAGATGAAGAAAGTAGACAGGAGTACAAGGAGATGCGGCGTAAGGCGAGAAGAGAAGTGGCAAAAGCAAAGGAAAAGGCATATTGCGAGCTGTACAAGAAGTTGAATAGTAAGGAAGGAGAAAAGGACTTGTACCGATTGGCCAGACAAAGGGACAGAGCTGGAAAGGATCTGCAGCAGGTTAGGGTGGTAAAAGATGCACATGGTAATGTGCTGACAAGTGAGGAGTGTGTGCTGAGAAGGTGGAGGGAATATTTCGAAGAGTTGATGAATAAAGAAAATGAGTGAGAGAAAAGGCTAGATGATGTGGTGAGAGTAAAAGAGATTAGCAAGGAAGAAGTGAGGGCTGCTATGAAGAGGATGAAGAGTGGAAAGGCAGTTGGTCCAGAGGACATTCCAGTGGAGGCATGGAAATGTCTAGGAGAGATGGCAGTAGAGTTTCTAACCAGATTGTTTAATAAAATCTTGGAAAGTGAGAGGATGCCTGAGGAGTGGAGATGAAGTGTGCTGGTTCCCATTTTCAAGAACAAGGGTGATGTGCAGAGAAGCAGTAACTACAGAGGCATAAAGCTGATCACCCACAGCATTAAGTTATGGGAAAGAGTAGTAGAAGCTAGGCTTAAACAGATGATCTGTGAGCAGCAATATGGTTTCATGCCGAGAGAGCACTACAGATGCAATGTTTGCTCTGAGAATACTGTTGAAGTACAGAGAAGGACAGAGAGTTACATTGTGTGTTTGTGGACTTAGAAAAAGCTTATGATAGGGTGCCAAGAGAAGAGTTGTGGCACTGTATGAGGAAGTCTGGAGTGGCAGAGAAGTATGTTAGGGTAGTACAGGACATGTACAAGAATAGTGTGACAGCGGTGAGATGCGCAGTCGGAATGACAGACTCATTCAAGGTGGAGGTGGGATTACACCAAGGATCAGCTCTGAGTCCTTTCTTGTTTGCAGTGGTGATGGACAGGTTGACAGATGAGATCAGACAGGAGTCCCCATGGACTATGATGTTTGCAGATGACATTGTGAACTGTAGTGAGAGTAGAGAGCAAGTTGAGTCTAGTTTGGAGAAGTGGAGATATGCTTTGGAGAGAAGGGGAATGAAAGTCAGTAGAAGCAAGACTGAGTACATGTGTGTGAATGAGAGGGAGCCCAGTGGAATAGTGCAGTTACAAGGAGTAGAAGTGGTGAAAGTAGATGAGTTTAAATATTTGGGGTCAACTGTTCAAAGTAATGGAGAGTGTTGTAGAGGTGAAGAGAGTGCAGGCAGGGTGGAGTGGGTGGAGAAAGATGGCAGGAGTGATTTGTGACTGAAGAATATCAGCAAGAGTGAAGGGGAAAGTTTACAAAACAGTAGTGAGACCAGCTATGTTGTATGGTTTAGAGACAGTGGCACTAACAAAAAGATAGGTGGCAGAGCTGAAGATGTTGAGATTCTCTTTGGGAGTGACAAGAATGGACAAGATTAGGAATGAACATATCAGAGGGACAGCTCAGGTGGGACGGTTTGGAGACAAAGTCAGAGAGGCGAGATTGAGATGGTTTGGACATGTGCAGAGGATGGACCCAGGGTATATAGGGAGAAGGATGCTGAGGATGGAGCCACCAGGCAGGAGGAGAAGAGGGAGACCAAAGAGGAGGTTCATGGATGTGCTGAGAGAGGACATGCAGGTGGTTGGTGTGACAGAGGGAAGATACAGAGGACAGGGTGAGATGGAAACGATTGATCTGCTGTGGCGACCCCTAACGGGAACAGCCGAAAGACAAAGAAGTTTTTACTTCCTCATCTGGATTTTCAGTGTAGTCTTTCTAAAGTATTTGTTTTTTTACTGTTCCTCAGAGGAAACACTCTGAGAACTAAGACATAATGCAATTATTGAGTCATTTGACATTTAAGTGATATTGCACAGGGGCGCGTTCTCGCTGTTGTTGCATCCTGTAAATGTCAGATTTGTGCTGCAGAGTGACCACATTTCAAACAGAAATAGCAACACATTTTGAAAAGGGCGCTACAAGAAAGAGAGACCAGATAGTCACAGGGCAAATGACGTGGGGTCGCTGAAGGAAATGAGTGAAGCAGTCACATTTGTCTAAGATATTGAATGTTTGGAAACAGCTGAAACATTGTCAGCTGAGCTGCTTTTACCCAGTGATGAACATGAGGTAAGAAAAGAGCAAACCTGAACTGTTTTTGTGGCAAATACGTGAGACTGGAAAGCTGATTATGGAATTGTCCGGACAAGGTCAAATTTACTCAACTGTTATCAAGGTCAAGGTCATTGGTGTAAAAGTCAACACATAATTTTTTCAGTTTGATTTGCATTGAACTTAGCACACATATGGTAGATTCCAGAATTGCCCAGCAAGGTTAAATTTACTAAAGGTCAGTCATTGGGGCCAAGGTCATGTCTGCCTGTCTCCTTTCAGGCCCTTTTTAAAAATGATTTCTAACAAACTTGGCATGTCAGTGAAGGTTTGCCTTGAAAATGCTGTTAAAAAAATTCATTTTAGCAAAGGTCATGGTCAAGGAGTCAGGGTGCAGAGTAATCCATCAAATGTGAAAATTCATCAAATCCATCAAAAGTGAAACGATAATTCTGTATTAGAATCCACATCAATACTTTCATATGGTAGCTTCAATACACCCATTTCTGCATCGTCGTCGGTATGCGGCTTTCTCTTGCTCTCAGCTGACAGCGCTATTATTGACATCTGCATAGCAGCGCATGCGGCCAGTCAGGACGCGGAGTAATACATCCAAATGTGAAACGGTCAAATATTTTGCCACCGTTACCCCGATATTATACAGTCTGAAATCTCACACGATTAACCAATCAGATGTGCGGAAAAAATGTAATTGGATTAGAACTATTATTAATTACAAATACCAGAAAACTACAAAAACTGAACTATTTGGAAAACGTTCATCACTGATTATCACTTTAGCTGTTGAAAAACGGCAAATATTAAATGGTAGATTTCTCCAACAACCCAATCCAGAGCAGGAAATTCACACAAAAAGAGAATAAACCAATGTGAAATCACAACGGCTGTAGTTGGCGAACAGTTAAAAGGTATGTAAGAGTTTGAGAAGCAGATCGTAAAATATGTATATTACTCTGAGTGTCTGCAGAATGTTAAAAAAAGAGAAAGAAAGCTGGGTATCAAACCTAACACCTCTTTAACAATTTAAGCAACCGAATGGCAAGGGAAAAAAAAGGGGGAGCTGCTTAAAAGAAGGAGCAGAGGAAAAATAAAGTGAGCAGTGAGTTTTAGGCCGTCATGTTCGTGCCGATGTTCTAATCTAAAGTGGCACTCCTAAATCACTGAATGGGAGCGCTAACCGACAGACTTATAATGGAGGGGTTTGCAGCGGCAGACAATTACCTAATGTCTCAGACAACGAGTTTAGGGGGTGAGGGAGCTGCTCATTTCCATTTCTAATGATCACACAGTGTAGCTTACACACAGACAATGACGCTCGCGCGCACACACAGGTACAAAAAGAGGCTGCTTATGCAAAGTCATTTAGTTTTCCTGCTGGAATTACTGGCTGCTGCGAGCTAAGTGATGCTGAAGATGTTAATGGAGGTCACAAATAGTCACCAGTAATTAACAGGAGAAAGACGTTTGCAAATATGGCAAGCCGCGGCTATACAAAGAAACACAATGGCGTACACACCAAAGGAGAAATGTATTATGCTTCCATTTCAAATCCTCGCTTTTTAAGATTTTTTTGTTTGCAATAACAATGTTGTCTCAGTTTGTTTAGTGGTTCTTAATGAACGTCCGGTGGGCTGCAAACACCTGATTGTGTTCGACCATCAAAACGGGCGTTTGGTCCCTACGTCTGTGGTCCGTAGGGAGGGGGGTTTGTGACCAGAGGATCTTCGATTTGATTCCCCAGACAGGAAAACCACTACTGCTGCTGAGACAAGGTCTTTAGTCCCCAACGTGCACCTGGTGTGCAGCTGAGCAGATTGCAGAGATATCAGTGTGTATGAATGTGAGGCATCATTGTGGAAGTTTGCATTAGATGGAAAAGCACTAAAAAGTGCAGTCCACTTCCTGTTTGTTTGTTTTGTTCAAGCTACTTGGCGTTTTGTAGAGAGTTGGCGATTGCACATATCTGTCAAAACGCAAATCGTTTAGCATTGCGACATCATAAAGTACCTGCAGAAGATGAGTTTAACTCCCAAGGGCAACCCTGGCAATATTAGTGGTTGATGCTCTGTCTTTATCAACAAAGGAAAAGTACGTAGGTAATTGAATTTAAGAGAGGTCGACAGAGCCAAGACGACAACTCAAGGTCTAGATGAAGGTCTTCAAGCGATGCCACTGATAAAAAACAAAACAAAAAAAAAAACTGATCATTTTACCACATGGTGACTGTCAACTGGACAGCTAATGATCTAAAAAACATTTTCTAGGTTTTGTCAGCAGGTTCTGTAACTACACCAAACTACAGCCCAACCCAACATTCCTGAAATCCACCACAAATGCAACAGCTAATACTCTCGGAATCTCCCTCAAGACAATTCAAAACTTAGGTCAAAGGTTTCTGCTGGGTGGGTGCTGTGACTTCTGACCCCTGATGTTTTGACCTGGCTCATTTCATTCAATGTTTCAACACCAAGGATGAGTGCTGAGTCCATAATTTAGAGCCAGATAATCAATGAAAAACCCCATCCACATTTCCTTCAAGGAAGGCCAAGGTCATTACTCTGTCAATCAATCAATCAATTTTTTTATATAGCGCCAAATCACAACAAACAGTTGCCCCAAGGCGCTTTATATTGTAAGGCAAGGCCATACAATAATTACGTAAAACCCCAACGGTCAAAACGACCCCCTGTGAGCAAGCACTTGGCTTGGCTGACTGAAAGTCTTCAAATAGACCATTCCTCTGCAGATGATCAGTCAGCTGTTTTACAACTACCCTTTCAAGAATTTTTGAGGGAAAAGGAAGGTTGGAGATTGGCCTATAATTAGCTAAGATAGCTGGGTCAAGTGATGGCTTTTTAAGTAATGGTTTAATTACTGCCACCTTAAAAGCCTGTGGTACATAGCCAACTAACAAAGATTGATCATATTTAAGATCGAAGCATGAAGTAACTAATGAAAATAACTCAGACAGACCAATCGGAGAGAAAGAGTCTAACCAAATACCGGCATCACTGAAAGCAGCCAAAGATAACGATACGTCTTTGGGATGGTTATATGGAGTGATTATATGGAGTAATTATATGGAGTAATTTTTTCTCTAATAGTTAAAATTTTATTAGCAAAGAAAGTCATGAAGTCATTACTAGTTAAAGTTAATGGAATACTCAGCTCAATAGAGCTCTGACTTTGTCAGCCTGGCTACAGTGCTGAAAAGAAACCTGGGGTTGTTCTTATTTTCTTCAATTAGTGATGAGTAGAAAGATGTCCTAGCTTTATGGAGGGCTTTTTTTATAGAGCAACAGACTCTTTTCCAGGCTAAGTGAAGATCTTCTAAATTAGTGAGACGCCATTTCCTCTCCAACTTACGGGTTATCTGCTTTAAGCTACGAGTTTGAGTTATACCACGGAGTCAGGCACTTCTGATTTAAAGCTCTCGTTTTTAGAGGAGCTACAGCATCCAAAGTTGTCTTCAATGAGGATGTAAAACTATTGACGAGATACTCTATCTCACTCAGTTTAGGTAGCCTAACTCTGCACTGTGTTGTATATGCATTAGAGAACATAAAGAAGGAATCATATCCTTAAACCTAGTTACAGCGCTTTCTGAAAGACTTCTAGTGTAATGAAACTTATTCCCCACTGCTGGGTAGTCCATCAGAGTAAATGTAAATGTTATTAAGAAATGATCAGACAGAAGGGAGTTTTCAGGGAATACTGTTAAGTCTTCTATTTCCATACCATAAGTCAGAACAAGATCTAAGATATGATTAAAGTGGTGGGTGGGACTCATTTACTTTTGAGCAAAGCCAATAGAGTCTAATAACAGATTAAATGCAGTGTTGAGGCTGTCATTCTCAGCATCTGTGTGGATGTTAAAATCACCCACTATAATTATCTTATCTGAGCTAAGCACTAAGTCAGACAAAGGTCTGAAAATTCACAGAGAAACTCACAGTAACGACCAGGTGGATGATAGATTAATAACAAATAAAACTGGTTTTGGGACTTCCAATTTGGATGGACAAGACTAAGAGTCAAGCTTTCAAATGAATTAAAGCTCTGTCTGGGTTTTTGATTAATAGCTGGAATGGAAGATTGCTGCTAATCCTCCGCCCCGGCCCGTGCTACGAGCATTCTGACAGTTAGTGTGACTCGGGGGTGTTGACTCATTTAAACTAACATATTCATCCTGCTGTAGCCAGGTTTTCTGTAAGGCAGAATAAATCAATATGTTGATCAATTATTATATCATTTACCAACAGGGACTTAGAAGAGAGAGACCTAATGTTTAATAGACCACATTTAACTGTTTTAGTCTGTGGTGCAGTTGAAGGTGGCTATATCATTTTTTCTTTTTTAATTTTTATGCTTAAATAGATTTTTGCTGGTTATTGGTAGTCTGGGAGCAGGCACCGTCTCTACGGGGATGGGGTAATGAGGGGATGGCAGGGGGAGAGAAGCTGCAGAGAGGTGTGTAAGACTACAACTCTGCTTCCTGGTCCCAACCCTGGATAGTCACGGTTTGGAGGATTTAAGAAAATTGGCCAGATTTCTAGAAATGAGAGCTGCTCCATCCAAAGTGGGATGGATGCCGTCTCTCCTAACAAGACCAGGTTTTCCCCAAAGCTTTGCCAATTATCTATGAAGCCCACCTCATTTTTTGGACACCACTCAGACAGCCAGCAATTCAGGAGAACATGCGGCTAAACATGTCACTCCCGGTCCGATTGGGGAGGGGCCCACAGAAAACTACAGAGTCCGACATTGTTTTTGCAAAGTTACACACCAATTTAATGTTAATTTTAGTGACCTCCGATTGGCGTAACTGGGTGTCATTACTGCCGACGTGAATTACAATCTTACCAAATTTATGCTTAGCCTTAGCCAGCAGTTTCAAATTTCCTTCAATGTCGCCTGCTCTGGCCCCCGGAAGACAATTGACTATGGTTGTTGGTGTCGCTAACTTCACATTTCTCAAAACAGTCGCCAATAACCAGAGTTTGATCCTCGGCGGGTGTGTCGTCGAGTGGGGAAAAACGGTTAGAAATGGGAACGGGTTGGCGGTGTACACGGGGCTTCTGTTTAGGACTACGCTTCCTCCTCACAGTCACTCAGTCGCGCCTGTTTTCCCCGGCTGCTCGTGATCTGCCAGAGGGAAACTAACGGCGGCTAAGCTACCTTGGTCTGCACCGACTACAGGGGCCTGGCTAGCTGTAGAATTTTCCACGGTGCGGAGCCGAGTCCTCCAATTCGCCCAGCCTGGCCTCCAAAGCTACGAATAAGCTTACACTTATTACAAGTACCATTACTGCTAAAGGAGGCCGAGGAATAACTAAACATTTCCACACCCAGAGCAGAAAAAGTGCAGGAGAGACAGGAGAAGCCGCCATGCTAAACCGGCTAAGAGCTAGTAGCTACACTAAGCTAGCGGATTCCTAAAAACACACAAAGTGAATAATGTGTAAATAATTTAGAGGTGATTCAGCAGAAGGAGTGCTTTAGTTAAGGCACGTAAAGATTACACTGGGAAACAAATCGTAATCTAGGTAACTAGATCAATCTAACTGCGCAGATTAAACAGCTAACAGATACAGAAAAACACCGCTGTGCTCGAACAGGAAGTGATACAATACCGCAGTGAGAGCCAACCACCAGTAGAGGCAAACAAGTTTCAGTGAAGAGGGAATAGCAACGTATTGTTTTCACTCAAAAATGGCTGGACACGACACCTCAAAACTGCTGGATGAATTCCTTCAAACACTCTGGGAATATACTTGGATAGATATATAGAAATGAATAGATTTGGAAAAAATTGGTCAAGGCCAAGGAAATCATGGTTTCAAATCTTTTTTTGATATCTCATCAATCAAGAAGCCTAGATGGGTCAAACCTGGTGGAAACATGACTTGCATAGATATCTACTGACTACTTTTTGAAGCAGTTTGGGCAAAAGTAAAGGAAAACATGGTCCAAAAAATAATACACCGTTTTCTGTATAGCTCAACAACAAAGAAGCCTTGATAGATGATCTAAAGTATATATGGGTCAGCAAATTTTGTGATTGATTGATATGAATGACTTCATAGTGATGTCACACAGAACTCCTACATAGTCAAAAACATGATTACAGACATGCATATTTACTTGAACATTTATCATCATGTGTAGAGTACACAGGTCATGCATCAACACTCTGATGCATTTCATTTTCAGTGTGAGGAAGGTCAAAGACAGTTTACTGGATGCAAAAACACTATTTCTGTATGACCTTCCAGAGGGCCACACGATGAATGGAGAGACCTTTGCCAGCTTGTTGAGGCAGCTACATGAGGCTATCAAGACCAAATATCTTGGAAAACTGACAAAAGGTTTTGTTTTATTGGGACAATGCCCCAGCTCACAATAACTACCTGCTGTGTGTGACCTTATTTGGCACCATTAGACTTCCATCTATTTCTCAACACACACACACAAAACAAAACATTTGGCTGGAAATAAACATCACAGCAATATTAAAAAAAAAAAGCAGCGAATCACGATGCAGTAATATCTAAATGCAGATGTAATCATAACTGCATTGAGGTATTAAACCTTGTTGGGGCTTTACTGATGCAGTACAAGTGTGGTGTGAACAGGCTCTCACAGCAACTGTCTGTAGAATGCTTTGTGAATGAAATGTGCCTGTCACTGTCCATGGTGCTGAAATGTTGCCAAAAAGCAAACAAACAACTAAACAAACAATTCCCCTACCTCAAATCGAGGTTTAATTAAAATCATGTGCCTGGGCACCCTCATGCCCTGACCATATTTAAGTAAGTGTAGAGTTGTTTTGCCGACTGTAGTATATTGTTTAACCTACATGTGGACACAAGAAATCTGGCAGAACAAATGAAACAGTGCAATATGTGGTTAAGTGCTGATAAGGACAGGATGGATGCAGTGAGAATGTGGCAAATGTGTGTCCAATGTGATTGTTCGCAGTAAGAATGTTGTAAAAAAGAATTGCATGTGGTATGTGTGCGATCACGTGTGGCGTAAGAAATTACTGGGAATGTGTTAGATTCTGTGAGACCATGTCCCTGCTGTGTTCATCAAAAATTTCAAGCCACAGTTTGGTCTTCGTGGTTTTTGCCTGAGTGTGACTATCCAGGGTTGGGACCAGGAAGCAGAGTTGTAGTCTTACACACCTCTCTGCAGCTTCTCTCCCCCTGCCATCCCCTCATTACCCCATCCCCGTAGAGACGGTGCCTGCTCCCAGACCACCAATAACCAGCAAAAATCTATTTAAGCATAAAAATTCAAAGAGAGAAAAATATAGCACCTTCAACTGCACCACAGACTAAAACAGTTAAATGTGGTCTATTAAACATTAGGTCTCTCTCTTCTAAGTCCCTGTTACTAAATGATATAATAATTGATCAACATATTGATTTATTCTGCCTTACAGAAACCTGGTTACAGCAGGATGAATGTTAGTTTAAATGAGTCAACACCCCCGAGTCACACTAACTGCCAGAATGCTCGTAGCACGGGCCGAGGCGGAGGATTAGCAGCAATCCAGCTAATTCCAGCTTATTAATTAATCAAAAACCCAGACAGAGCTTTAATTCATTTGAAAGCTTGACTCTTAGTCTTGTCCATCCAAATTGGAAGTCCCAAAAAACCAGTTTTATTTGTTATTATCTATCATCCACCTGGTCATTACTGTGAGTTTCTCTGTGAATTTTCAGACCTTTTGTCTGACTTAGTGCTTAGCTCAGATAAGATAATTATAGTGGGCAATTTTAACATCCACACAGATGCTGAGAATGACAGCCTCAACACTGCATTTAATCTATTATTAGACTCAATTGGCTTTGCGCAAAATGTAAATGAGTCCACCCACCACTTCAATCATATCTTAGATCTTTTTTTCTGACTCATGGTATGGAAATTGAAGACTTAACAGTATTCCCTGAAAACTCCCTTCTGTCTGATCATTTCTTAATAACATTTACATTTACTCTGATGGACTACCCAGCAGTGGGGAATACGTTTCATTACACTAGAAGTCTTTCAGAAAGCGCTGTAACTAGGTTTAAGGATATGATTCCTTCTTTGTGTTCTCTAATGCCATATACCAACACAGTGCAGAGTAGCTACCTAAACTCTGTAAGTGAGAGAGTATCTCGTCAATAGTTTTACATCCTCATTGAAGACAACTTTGGATGCTGTAGCTCCTCTAAAAAAGAGAGCTTTAAATCAGAAGTGCCTGACTCCGTGGTATAACTCACAAACTCGCAGCTTAAAGCAGATAACCCGTAAGTTGGAGAGGAAATGGCGTCTCACTAATTTAGAGGATCTTCACTTAGCCTGGAAAAAGAGTTTGTTGCTCTATAAAAAAGCCCTCCGTAAAGCTAGGACATCTTACTACTCATCACTAATTGAAGAAAATAAGAACAACCCCAGGTTTCTTTTCAGCACTGTAGCCAGGCTGACAGTCAGAGCTCTATTGAGCCAAGTATTCCTTTAACTTTAACTAGTAATGACTTCATGACTTTCTTTGCTAATAAAATTTTAACTATTAGAGAAAAAATTACTCATAACCATCCCAAAGACGTATCGTTATCTTTGGCTGCTTTCAGTGATGCCGGTATTTGGTTAGACTTTCTCTCCGATTGTTCTGAGTTATTTTCATTAGCTACTTCATCCAAACCATCAACATGTCTATTAGACCCCATTCCTACCAGGCTGCTCAAGGAAGCCCTACCATTATTTAATGCTTCGATCTTAAATATGATCAATCTATCTTTATTAGTTGGCTATGTACCACAGGCTTTTAAGGTGGCAGTAATTAAACCATTACTTAAAGCCATCACTTGACCCAGCTATCTTAGCTAATTATAGGCCAATCTCCAACCTTCCTTTTCTCTCAAATTCTTGAAAGGGTAGTTGTAAAACAGCTAACTGATAATCTGCAGAGGAATGGTCTATTTGAAGAGTTTCAGTCAGGTTTTAGAATTCATCATAGTACAGAAACAGCATTAGTGAAGGTTACAAATGATCTTCTTATGGCCTCAGACAGTGGACTCATCTCTGTGCTTGTTCTGTTAGACCTCAGTGCTGCTTTTGATACTGTTGACAATAAAATTTTATTATAGAGATTAGAGCATGCCATAGGTATTAAAGGCACTGCGCTATGGTGATTTGAATCATATTTATCTAATAGATTACAATTTGTTCATGTAAATGGGGAATCTTCTTCACAGACTAAGGTTAATTATGGAGTTCCACAAGGTTCTGTGCTAGGACCAATTTTATTCACTTTATACATGCTTCCCTTAGGCAGTATTAGATGGCATTGCTTAAATTTTCATTGTTACGCAGATGATACCCAGCTTTATCTATCCATGAAGCCAGAGGACACACACCAATTAGCTAAACTGCAGGATTGTCTTACAGACATGGATGACCTCTAATTTCCTGCTTTTAAACTCAGATAAAACTAAAGTTATTGTACTTGGTGCCACAAATCTTAGAAACATGGTGTCTAACCAGATCCTTACTCTGGATGGCATTACCCTGACCTCTAGTAATACTGTGAGAAATCTTGGAGTCATTTTTGATCAGGATATGTCATTCAATGCGCATATTAAACAAATATGTAGGACTGCTTTTTTGAATTTACGCAATATCTCTAAAATTAGAAAGGTCTTGTCTCAGAGTGATGCTGAAAAACTAATTCATGCATTTATTTCCTCTAGGCTGGACTATTGTAATTCATTATTATCAGGTTGTCCTAAAAGTTCCCTGAAAAGCCTTCAGTTAATTCAAAATGCTGCAGCTAGAGTACTGACGGGGACTAGGAGAGAGCATATCTCACCCATATTGGCCTCTCTTCATTGGCTTCCTGTTAATTCTAGAATAGAATTTAAAATTCTTCTTACTTATAAGGTTTTGAATAATCAGGTCCCATCTTATCTTAGGGACCTCATAGTACCATATCACCCCAATAGAGCACTTCGCTCTCAGACTGCAGGCTTACTTGTAGTTCCTAGGGTTTGTAAGCGTAGAATGGGAGGCAGAGCCTTCAGCTTTCAGGCTCCTCTCCTGTGGAACCAGCTCCCAATTCAGATCAGGGAGACAGACACCCTCTCTACTTTTAAGATTAGGCTTAAAACTTTCCTTTTTGCTAAAGCTTATAGTTAGGGCTGGATCAGGTGACCCTGAACCATCCCTTAGTTATGCTATAGACTTGGACTGCTGGGGGGTTCCCATGATGCACTGAGTGTTTCTTTCTCTTTTTGCTCTGTATGCACCACTCTGCATTTAATCATTAGTGATCGATCTCTGCTCCCCTCCACAGCATGTCTTTTTCCTGGTTCTCTCCCTCAGCCCCAACCAGTCCCAGCAGAAGACTGCCCCTCCCTGAGCCTGGTTCTGCTGGAGGTTTCTTCCTGTTAAAAGGGAGTTTTTCCTTCCCACTGTCGCCAAGTGCTTGCTCACAGGGGGTAGTTTTGACCGTTAGGGTTTTTACATAATTATTGTATGGCCTTGCCTTACAGTATAAAGCGCCTTGGGGCAACTGTTTGTTGTGATTTGGCGCTATATAAATAAAACTGATTGATTGATTGATGGGATCCATAGGCTAGTTTCACTTAGTCATGGTAACATACAGTTGCACATGCAGATACCCACACAAACCAGAACCCCATACTTCTTACCGGCTGATCCGCCCTGTTGATCCCAACCAGGAATAGTGACTCAGCAATGAAGAGGCTAATGCAGAGGTTCTTGTGGATGGTGTTGCGGTCACTCTGCAGCCCGCGGAAGAAGCAGAAGGTGAAAATGCAGATGAGCAGGCAAACCAGCGACAGCAAGATCCCCACCCATGTGATGACATCCAGCAGCAGGTCGTGCATACTGTCTGCTTTCTGTTCAACACGAGGAAAGACAGAGACAAGCACAAGTGCATCATTAGCGTAATACCCACTTACAGTGACTGTACTTCAGTTTGATTTGTCTCCGTGGCTGCACAATGACATTAGAAGAGCTATAAGTCTGTCGGGCTGTGTGTCATTGTGTGTTCAGGGCCACAGCGTTACGCTGGATTGCACAGGTGTGCTGGCTCTATCCATCAGTGTCCTGCAGCCTGGCAGGCCGAACAATGTTCAACATAGAAGAGTTGTGATGAATCTACTGCTCATAGCCTCGCACTGCACCGAAAAAAGCGATGGAAAACCATCTCGGAATGTGACCAGTTTAGAAGAAACACACACCTTCTGGCCCAGAGGGGGATTAACATGGAAAAAGAACTTGGTGTACTTGCGCACAAAAACCTGGCGTACGCCCGTCTCAATGTCCACGTGCAAATGTATCAAATGACATGAGTGTGGAGGTGTGCAATGCATCATGCAAAAATCCTGACTGGCATACGCACATTTTTGTAGCTATTGCTCCACTGTGGACATGTAAAGGTGATGCTGGGAACCGTTAAGTGTGTGAAAACAAGAAGTAATCAGAGTGATGTGCACATCAGACACATTGATGAACATTTAACACACCCATTTGTTTGCAATAATATGGATGGATATAAAAGCATGCGCAAAGTAATGCGTAAAATGGCACTAACAGTGGCATTGTCAGAGGACCTTGCAAATGGTGCAATCCGAGGTGAGTATTTGGAGAATGTAAGGATTTATGTCCAAATGAGGATAATTGGCTCATAAACCGATTCCGATTACCAAGGTTGCTGTGACTGGAGTTGCGCACAGAACTGCGGTCGGCCCAGAGCGCAATACGGCGAGGACCCAGGGGTTGTCTGTGCCCACACAGGTGTTGACCGCACTGGGCATCCTGACATCAGGGGCATTCCAGCGTGAGCTGGCTGACCTGTCAGGCGTGTGCCAGTTAACCTTGCGCCGAGCCGCAATCATCCAGATGTCATCAGGTACATTCCAACATTACAGCACATTATGCAGCAAGAGCCGGTTTCCCGAATGTAATCAGAGCTGAGTGCACACATTTTGCTATAAAGGCACCATCACATGATGAATTCATTTCTGTTAATAGGAAACATTTTCATTTCATCAGTGTTCAAATCATATGTGGAGGCTGCACGGTGCATGATAGGGGGTTGTGTTTAAATAGTTAATTTGTGTAATTGTTCCAAACGAAAACCAGCGCAGGCACATTTGGGCATGTGCGCATTCAAATATGTTTTTATAATTAATGTTTTTCAATTTTTACTTGATGGTGAGCTGCAGAGGTTCTTAACAGGCTTCCTGTGTTTAGTATTTAATAAACGTGTGTAAATTGTGAATGTCACACTATCAGCAGAGGTGCGCCTCACCTTTTTAACGTCAGTGTGTGCGCGCTGTTTTGTATGTCGACCTCACACACTCGTGCTCCATCTCTCCCACGAACATTTTTCCAGTTTCATGATCAATCCGTTTAACAGCGTACCGAATAAACTCCCTGCATGTCTCCACGTAATTTCTAGTCATCTATAGTATAATTTCCTTCCAGTGTTCATGTTGTCTGATGTGACGTCGTGGGAAATCCCTGCTCAAATGGCCCATTTACATGAAATTGCATATTTAAATAGGGTGTGGCCAGGGAGGAGTTTGGTTTACGCACAGTTCCATGTTCAGTGGGATGTACAAACGGAACGTGCGTGAATTCATGTCTACGCACACTTTCATACATATGAATATATTTGTGCTTACGCCTGATTCAGGGTTTGGCGTACGCCAACTTTTAGTAGAAAGTCAATGCAAGTCTTTGTAAATGAGGCCCAGGTCTTTAAGGGAAAATCCGCAACCAGATCCATACCATGGTTGATGTCCACAAACATTTGGTCCGGTTAGTTTGGCTTCTAAATGCAATTTTGTGTTTGCACTAAAGAACTTTCCACAGTGGACTCATCTGTGTAGGCTGCGTCTCCCTACACTTGATTGGCATTTGGTTGGTTTGTCTTGATTGACTGGTTTGTAGATGTGCTCTCATCTGACATTGTTGTTGACGTTTTCTTGTCTTGTGTTTGAATGGAGAAAATATTTATGCCGCTTTTCAAGTTAACTTTTACTTCAACTTCTGACCAAACTGCATTTCAAAACTTCATTTCCAGGGCTGGATCCAGAGTGAAAATCTGACAGATGCATTTTTGCCGAATGATAAAATAAAAATCGTATGGGTCTTGTTGTTCAATAATCTTCATTCTTTTATTCGTGTGCAACATACACTATCACACTTCTTTTAATATATTTATTATACTTCATGGACCATAATGAACACTTATTTGTATAAATATGATGTCCTAAAAAAAACACTAACAGAAATTGACTGTAAACAGGATCAAATTTATTGCCAAAATCTTTCAATTATACCTGAATCTATATTTTTTTCAATTGATTAAAATCAATAAATATGACTGCATATATTCTTAATAATAATATATTGAGATATAGACAGTTCACAGACATTTTCCATTGATACCAATCAAAATTAGAAACGGTCCAGCAGGTAACAATATTCATCATGTCCATGACTAAATATACTACAACAAATGCATCACAATTGTGATGTATTTGTTTTAGTATATTTAGATTTTGTTGATTTGGCACTTTATAAGCCGATTAAATTGACATTGAACATTTTATTGAGTCTTAAAATAAATAAATATGAAATCCTTAAACTCTGGACGTAATAAACTCTACATGGTGGATCCTTGATCTCTGGACATAAATATGAATAATGTAGTTTTTGTCAAAAGCATTTCCTTTCAGACATTATTGGCATGAATGTCTTTCCATATGCCATATATCTTAGCTGATTCTTACAGCTGCTGTGCTTCACTTAAGGATGTAATTTGTAAAGAAATACAGCACGTTTCATTTTTGGAGGAAAAAACATTTTAGTCGATTGTAGTTTCTTGTCTGTATTACGTTTGGAAAGAGGTGTCATTTTATTTAAAGTGGCAATTCATTTTAAGTTATTCCGACCGGACTCTCTCGGCAGAGAGCCGCTCAGCATTTTGAGCTGTATGAACAGAACGGCGCACGATTCTCATTTCTTGACAGCAACAAGAGAAGAGTCCCAGTTAGTGACTTTAATACACACAAAAGTGACTCATGATATTTGAATGGCTTTGAGTGATGTTAAGAAGTGGATTTGCCGCTTCTGAAGAGCAGCGAATCAAAGACCCACGAGTCGTTGAATCAAAGCATTGCTTCAATGGTTCACGGCTTCAAAGTGGAGTCGCGCTGCAGAAAAGGTTGATTACAGACCAAACTCTGAATATCCAACTTTATTTGTATGACTCGGAAAAATCTGCATAATTTACGGACTATAGGTTGACATGAAAACCAAAGCTGTGTTCACCGCGGGGACACATTCGGCACTATTCGGGATTACTCAAGATTTTTTTATTTTTTTTTTTTTACCGATGACGAACAATGCGTAAAAAATTTGACCGATGCAATTGCATCGGCCCAAAACTGGTCTGGATCCAGGCCTGATTTCCTCCTCTCCCCTTGTGTCCCCATGGCTCATTTTTATAACTTTTTTTTTTTTTTTTGGATGGACTGGACTGCATTTATATGGCACTTTTCCATCTGAATCAGGATCTCAAAGTGCTTTACAATGATGCCTCACATTCACCTATTCACACAGACACACTCACACACTGATATCAAGGTGGTGCCATGCAAGGCGCTGACTATACAACAGGAGCAACCTGGGCTTAAGGGTCCTTAGTGAGTTCCCGATCGGGCTGGGGTTTGAACCGATGACCCTCCCCTTCTTGTTCTACTGTTTAACGGTTGACACTATCCAAAACATGTTCCATCATTGCAAATGAAGCGGATCATGGCTCAGTTTGATCTGGACTAAGACCACTTCTTTTGGTCAGACCAAATGTTGGTCCTTTGGTCCTTTACACCAACCTGAAAAGCCCGAAGGTCTGAACCAAACATATGTGTGAAAGCACCCTACGAAACAAAAGTAAGACAGAAAAGTTCTCATACACATTTAAAATAAGCATTTGGCAACAATACCTCAACCATAATTTCCCCTGCCAAGTGTGACCACTAAATGTCGAGTCCCAGAACTACATATTTCTTTCTGGTTTACACTCTTCCTTCTTCCCTTCCTGGATCTCTTCACCGGCATTTCTACTAATTACTAATCAAGCAATGAACAAACGCCCCTTCACTCGTGTCTGCTTCCCACGCCGAATGAACGCCTACCTTGACCTCCACGTGGGCCATGAGCACGGCGAAGCTGGTGAGATGTGTGCAGGAGCAGCTGGTGTGGGTGCGATTGGTAGCCAGGAGACGACAGTCTTGCGTGGACCAGAATCCTGTCATGGTGCGCTTGGAGTAGCTCCAGAACGAACAGTTGGGATTGAAGTTCTCCTCTGAATGCTGGGGGGCAAGGGACAGGGAGGAATTGAGAAGAGACAGACGAAGAAATCAAGAGAGAGAAGGACAGAAAGGAGGAGGCAGAAAGACAGAGCACATACTTAGTCATGGTTTGGTGGGAGGCAGAGACACAGCGCGTTGGGAGAACTGACGAAAGTGCAAGAAATGGTGGGAGGCAAGGATGGAGAGGAAGGAACATAGAGAGGGAGTCAAACAACAAAACAAACAGAAGGGACAGAATGTGACAGTGTAGAAACAAACACGGAGCCGCGGTGGCAGCGTTGTGTCCGTGATTGTTGTGTGAGATTTTCAAGTGTAGGAGTGCTGGTGTTTTGTAAACTGACGAAGCTCGATGTGTTGGGCGAGTTTAGGAGATCTCAAAATGAGCAAGTGAGACAGTGAATTCTTTGCTGCCAACGTGCCGGATCATCAAACGAATGTGTTTTCATGCTGGATGAGTGACAGCGTGGAAGCAATGTGGAAAAATTACACCTACGAGGTCTCTTAGATAATAAACCGACCCTTATTTTTTTTTTTTAACTATATGGATTTGAATGACGTGCGATTACACCAATCATGCTTGAACCCTCGTGCGCGTGCGTGAGTTTTTTCACGCATGTCGGCGACGTCATTTCCCTGTGGGCAGGCCTTGAGTGAGATGTGGTCTCGCCCTCTCGGCTGAATTCCTTTGTTTCACATGCTGCTCAAGACGGCACGCGTTGCTTTATCAAAATTTTTTCTGGACCTGTGAGGAATATCCGAGTGGACACTATTCAAGAAATTAAGCTGGTTTTCGGTGAAAAGTTTAACGGCTGATGAGAGATTATGGGGTGTTTCTGTCGCTGTAAGGACTTCCCACGGAGCGGGACGTCGCGCAGCGCTTCCAGGCACCGTCGTCGGCCTGTTTCAACCTGAAAACATCCTAATTTAAGGCTTAATTCACCCAGGACATTGTGAGAGAACAGAGAAGATTCAGAAGAGGCCGGCATGAGGACTTTATGCGGACATTCCACTGTTTAAGGACATTTTTTAATGAAAGACGTGTGCGCAAATTTGCCGAGTCGTTTCCGTGACGACTCGGCGAATCTGTGTGCGCCGCGACAGGAAAAACACCTCCGTGTTGAAAACCATTTGTAAAATTCAGGCAGTTTTTGATGGCTTTCAACAAGTGAGTAACTGAGAAATAGTTTAACAGCTTGGGCATGTTCCAACTTGCCCGTTAAAATTTCCAACGGAGGCGTTTTTCCTGTCGCGACCCCCCGCGGTCGGGTCCGGCCCGACGTGTGACATTACAAAATGTCCGTTAACAATGGAATGTCCAAATAAACTCCTCATGCCGACTTCTGAAAGTTCTCTGTTCTCTGACGACTTACTGGGTCAACAGAGCCTGAAATGTGGAGGTTTTCAACTTGAAACGGCGAGCGGCTGCCGCCTCGAAGCGCAGATCGCCGTCAGGCGCCGTGGGCCGTCCTTAAAGCAACACTACCAGACCAAAATCTCTCATCAGCCGTTAAAATTTTTACCGAAAACCAGCTGAATTTATCGAATGGTGTCCACTGTTGTGCCTTACAGTTTTGAAAAGATTTTGATCAAACAAAGCAGCAGTCTCTGAGCCATTCCTAAACAATGAAAAAAACGACGAGAGGGTGGGCGACTCCTCACTCAGACTGCCCACAGGCGAATGGCGTAACCGACAGGCGTAAAACTCTCGCATGCCCACGAGGATTCAAGCATGTCTGATGTAATCACACGTGATTCAAATCCATATGGTTTTTGGAAAAAATAAGGTTGGATACTTTTCTAATAGACCTCGTATATTCAGTCTGCCTTTGGCATTGTGAGCTATTAGTAAGAGAATGTACAGTAACGGTCTTCAGTTATGCTTTTGTGGCCTTAAAGAAAATGTGAGTATAAATTAGACAATAAAATACGTTAAACATTTACAGTTGTAACTTTTTTTTTAAAAAAGAAGCTTGTCACTGTGTGCACAGACCGTAAAAAGCAGAGGAGAAACTTCTGCATTTCTCATTGTCACAGATGAGCTGAAGATCCTACAATAACCAGCATGCATTGCACCAATTGCCCTGTGCAGTGGTGGAAGCTCAGGGTATTGTAATCGCTTATGTGTGAGTGTATGTGCAGCTTTTTAACAAACATGAAATAAATATTCCTTGGGTGACTTTCTCCAGAAGATTAACTTTTGGAGTAGAAATGTCAAAGGTCAAGTTTATCTAAAGGAAGATCACATTTTCCAGGATATTTCTGAAACCACTCAGGCTAGAGTGACAATCCAAAGCTTAGATCAATATGAGTGGTGTTACGATAACATGTTCCATTTTATACATCACAGTATTACGTGGATGTACAGGGTCTGCATTGCCCCTGTGATGTCCTTCTTTTAGGTGATATTGTGTCTATAGAGGACAACTGTCCCCAGTTGGTGTTCAAATTGTGGGTTAGTTGCAAATTGTAGTTCCAGTAATATTCCTGGGTCTTCCAGTGATGCAATGTAAGGCTATTGCTATTTTTGTAAAACAGATAAGACCTATTTAATAATTACTAGTGCAGTGCCCGAAGTTTGTATTCCTATAGGACATTGGGAGCTAAAAATTTTTATAAAAAAGACCATCACCAGATCAATACTGCATAATAATGCAAAATACCACCACAGACCAACTGAATTCTAAATTAAGTGTTATGAAATGTCATCATCAGAATGCAGTGCTTTCAAATGCTCCCAGTTATGTAATAAAAATCATAACCAATGAATATACCTATACAGTATTTAACACAGGGCTTTAATTTTCCCTCAAAATATTTTATTTTACAAACTCTCATTTTTGAATGGTTTATCTATAGATAAACCATTTTTGAATGGTTTATCTTTTTCAGAATATAAGTCGCACCGGAGTATAAGACAAACCTGTTATAACAGGTTCATCTTATACACCAGTGCAACTTATATTCTGAAAAATACACTCTAAGAAATGAAAAACAGGGGTTTAAAATGTAATTAATACTATTATTTTCAATATACTTGCAATTGTTAATTTTAGGGATTTAAGTAATTTCAACTACAATATTGTTTTGCACTTCGTTGACAATGTTATGTGGAAAAAAGTTATTTACTTTATCAATTTAATTCAACATTTTACTTCTTAGTGTATTACAGAGTAAAAACTGAAGGAAATCAAGGCCTGAAAGAAGTTGCTGTAGGAAGTACTTTAGCCATAAGAGGGAAGAGAGAGAGAGAAGTGTTGGTTTTTTCAATACTTGAAAGAAACTGGACTCATTGAGAGGATTTAGTGTTGCTATAATGGACTGATGCAGAAGGTGGCAGCAATGCAACAATAAAGATATGCCGACTGAAATTAAACGCCACAGAAGAAAGGGTGCGCTTGATTGATTGTGCTCACAGGTTCACATTTTGAGAGGAATGCATTTCATGTCAAAATAAAGCCATTATATATATAAGTTAGAAGATCACCCCTTTGAGTCTGGTCTGGTCTGCTTGAGGTTTCTTCCTCAAATCATCAGAGGGAGTTTATCCTTACCACTGTCACCTGTGTGCTTGCTCTAGGGCAGGGGTGGGCAATCATGTGCCATAAAGGGCCGAAGCACTGCAGGTTTTCCTTGCTACCAATCACCTCAGCAGGTGATTTCATTGACAACCAGGTGGTTATGTTCAAGGGAGAAGCTCATCAGCAACCCACCTGCTGAGGTGACTGGTTGCAAGGAAAACCTGCAGTGTCTCGGCCCACGTTGCCCACCCCTGCTCTAGGGGTTGGTAAGGTTAGACCTTAATTGTGTGAAACACCTTGAGGCAGCTTTGTTGTGAACTGGCACTATCTTAATGAAAATAAATTGAAAAAGCAGATTTATATGATAAAATAAATGCCACGGAGGGCACCATCTTGGAAGTACAAATGTCACAATGTCAAATTAAAGGTTTTGAAAAATGTCAAACCTTTTCATAATAAAGGATCATGGTGCCATACACAAGTCATATCCCAAAGCTGAGGTAGATCTGACAGTCAGTCAGGGAGACATGCGAGCCACATACCCACACGGACACTTCTTGCTTTATATATATATTAAACACATCACTCAAATGATATTTAAAATCCGAAGTTGAAAATTTTTAACTTTTGACAGTTAAGTGCTGTGACAGTGTGCAACTGCCATGCTCGCACTCAGTACTGGAGGAACTTTACGTCATACACTAATTAAAAACAGCGAAACAAGCTGCCACTTACAGTCAGCATGTGAATGCAGCATAACTACTTATTATTTAAAGAAGGTGGGTGACGGGCGGGAAAATGACAACTGTGTAGGGTAGAAACTAGCGATGACAGTAGTGCTTTGCGCTCATTGCTGCGGGTGGAAGAAGGGACACATTACATTGGTGTTTTAGACAGGTGTAATGCCAGACGTGTGTTTTAATAGGATTGAGATCTCACATCAGGTAGAAAAAAGTAAACAGTTTAGACATTTAAAAGGCTCAAATCTGCCCGCCGCCACCCACTCACGCACACACAGGATTACTTAAAGTGATTAATGAACTGCCAGAATACTTGACGAACTCACATTATATCACGTAGAAGCAATCAAAGACATTTCATACACATTTATGTGGGCACATCTGATAAATGCCGTTAATTGTATTTGTTCCCGGTAGTGTGAGATGTGAGTTTTTAATCATGTTGTCAGATTTGCAAAAAAATTGCAAAAGGAACATGAAAAAAAGCAACTGACAAATACGCATTTTTATAGGTAGCTGTGTGAAGTTATGAGAGTTCACAATATTAGATTATCAGCATGGAAGTGCAGGAGGTGAACGACAGCCATCGCAATTCATCTGGCTACAAATTATAGCAAACTTTCAGTGTGTTGCTTAAAGTTACTGTGTGCAGCATTTAGCAGTGTTGATTAGCAGATGTGAATTATAGCACAGATGACCGCGTTCATTAATGTCCAACAGTTAATTGATGTGTTTCCATAAGCTTGGAATGATGCCTTCATACCTAAATGGGGTCGGCATGTTGATTATAGTAATCCAAAGGGGAAATACTATCTGTGCCTTCTGTAGTTTGCAAAAAAAAAAAAAGTTTGAAAAATGTGAAATGGACAATCACACGTTACTTATCACAAGAGAACGTAAAGGGGGGGAAAAAATTGGGACCTGCGATGGTATAATGAAATCTGCAACCTCACCATTTGAGCACACTAAATCCTACACACTGTAGCTTTAATGTCAAACAAAATTCAAAAAAGAGGCAGTCACAACTGCTGATCTAGAAAAGGATAAATGTGACATTATGAAAACCTTAAAGACACCTTGAAATGACTTTTTACACTCATATATAAAATAACAGCTCTAAGGATTTATTTCTTTATTGTACATTTGTAACACCAGGATTTGTGAAGCTAATTTGATGCATGCCTCAATGGTCCTCGCTCAAATTTGGCACATTGGAGATGCACTTTTTTTTGGTTTCCCATTTTGGTCATGTTTGATGCATTGCTTTAAAATCTGGCTCACATTTTTACCTCGCTGTTCCATCAGAATTTAATTATATGTCACTGTGATCCTACCAGGATGTAAAAGTTTAAAAATCACCACTTTTTTCTTAGCGGACATACAAGGTTCTTAAGCCCCTCTGTTTTTTTTGACACATCTTGAAATTTTGTAGAAACCTTTACTTCACGGTTGATCAGGGAATATTTAATTTTGATAAGTTCATCAGAGCATTAAAAGTTTTTAGTGTAAAAAAAAAAAACCCTCAACGTTTCCCATTTCTGTGCATGTTGTTTAAAGTCCCTACTTGGTCTTCCTCAACACATCTCCTTGATATTGACCTTGACTTTGACTTGACTTTACCTCAGTCTTGGCTAAAAGACATACTTAATATTTACTGCAAGCCAACTAAAACTCAAAAGTTTAATGGGGCTTCCAAAACATGTTTTCCTTTGGACATCCAGATTTCCAGAGTTCCTTTCTGGTCTTGTTTGAGGCACTGACTTGAACCTGTCCCACAGTTTTATCTCAGACTTGGCCAGGGCTTGGTACATTTTCAATGAGGGCTGACAACAATATTAAAAGTTACTGAGGCGTATTACACGCTCAACTTTATGAAGTCCGACTTTGCTCCAGTTTGATACATATTATAATCAGATGAAAAGCCCATTGAGATCGAATTCTCTTTTACAAGGGCGACCTGGCCAAGAAAGGCAGCAGCACGTCATAATAGACACGTTCGCGTCATCAGGAGAATGTCAAAAACCAATAAAATACAAGCAATATCCAGTAAAAACAATCAGCTTGGTTGTTGTAACAATACGTATATAGGATAAAACAAATTAAAATTTAGAAACATGGGCACTGTGCAAAAGAATTACATTCTTAATCTCTTAAAATAGTGTTCAAATAAAACAAGCCAGACGGTTTCTATTCAGATTGGACAACATTCCAATCAGAGGGAAAAGAAAAACTAAAAGGTTTCTTTCCTGTTTCAGTGTGAACATGAAGTAGATGAAAGCACAACATGTCATTCAAGCGCAAAGCATAACGGCTTTCAGATCCAGTGGTGGGCACAGTTTAGCTAATCTGCTAACCCATAATTATCAAAGCTAATGTTTTTGTTAGCGGATTAGCTTTTCAGATACTTTTAAAACCATCAGTGGACCAATTATCTCCTGGTGAATTTAGTTCTGATAACTTTCATTCTGCTAACATTTTTTTTTTTTTTTTTTTTTTTGCTGGTATAAAATGAGCAAAGTTTAATGGTCAAAAAGTTTGTAAACCCTAAAATCAAAGATTTTAGTCCCTATAGTGTTTGTGGCAGACTAGCTGTTGCTTGCTGATGATGTCGTCATTAAGCGCAAGATGTGATTGGCCGGTCGACGCAAGGAGCATTGTGGGTAGTGTAGTTCAGGTTCACTTTGGACGTTAGTGTTACCGTCCGCTCGACACAGAAATAAAACAGACTGGGAGAGAGGAGAGCTCACGGCGCAGCTGTGTTACAGAGGGACCTTTCTTCATCATTTAGACACTGTTTTGGATAATCAGGACGCTTTTTGTGGATTATTATTTTTCTTCAGAATTTAATGAATCCCACTGAAAGTAACAGGTAAGAATTTATATTTACTACGTGTATTTTACTCTGACAATTAATGCATGAATGGATGTATTTCGGTTGTTTAACCCTCTGGGGCAGACGCCGTCATATACAAGGCTAAGACCAAGCTTTACTAAATTACAAATAACTTTTTAATGATGTGCGATAGAAACTTTTTTTTTTTTTTTTTTTTGCTGAAAAGTTAACTGCGCGGACTTTCAAGCCAGCTATCAGCCATCTTTGTACTCCTCATAGAAGCTGTGTGATGACGTGCGCAATGTGACTGTCCAATCGGAATTGGTTTCACCGTCACATGGTTTTCCAAAAGGAGCAGACGGAGAGCCTCTGACAATCTCACGTGCTCAGAGTGTGTAACTATCAGGATTGCTCCACTAGTTTGCATGTGAATATTACTGGATAACTCTGTTGCGTAAAGCACTGTTTACCATATCAATGGAGTGAGGGGGAGGGCTGCTCCTCAGACTGTAAAGCCCCTTTCACACCGGGACTGCTCCCGGTTGCGCCGTGCGTCATTATGACGATGCCGCGTGGAAGCAACTCAGAGCCCAGACAATGCAGCTCGGCGCCACAACAGCGCAAGGGCGCAAAGGAGGGAAGCAAGTCGGGCGCCGAAAAATTAAACCTGTTTAATTTTTTTGGCGTGCTGTGCTCGACACAAAGGAAGTGGTTCCAGCGCAAGTCGGGGCAAAGAGGCGTAACTCGGGGAAAAGAGGCGTTACCCGGCGTGACTCAGAGCCAATTTATGATTCCTGCTGTGTTCCGTTGTTCCCGTGGTCAAAGGAGGAAAAAAAGAAAAAAATTGTCTGCAGGCAGTTAGTTCCTTTCTCTCATCACAGTTAAAGGACCTAAGTCCAGGACATGTCAACATCAAGTAGAACTCCAATCTCCACATTTGCTAAAGGACGGTCTGTGCGCACATGCATCTTGCAGTCAAGGGAGGAAAGATGAACTATAACAGAACTCAGAGCGCAGCCCTGCAGCTCAGCACAACAAGCAGAAGAGAAGTCAGAGTGCACAGTCTGTCTGCAGCCAAACTGTGCACTCTGACTTCTCTGTGCAGAGAACCTGCAGGCTGCGTTCTCACCTCCTCTCTGCCCCCTGCTGCGCGCACCTGACGCAGAAATTCCTGTCGTCATGATGCCACAGGGAGCAACTGGAAGCAGCCCCGGTGTGAAAGGGGCTTAAGGAGCCAAAGTGGGCCAAAGTGTAAATGAAAGCTACAGAACACTCCAAAACAGAGTAGTAGAAGTTTGTGATATAACCTTTGTGTAATAGCAGACAGAAATTGCTTTGAGATGAGACAAACAAAATGCATAGACCATTTTGTATATATTGTTCAAAATGTACATTTGTGTTTAATGTTTGAACCTTTTTGTTGTACAGTCTTTCACACAAGACCCCAAATTACCTTTATAAAGTGTCAAAACAGTTGTTTGTTATAGTTTGCTGCGTGTTTTGAATAAATGTGTGGAAAATTATTTCCGCTTTATTTTTTTTCTCATTTCTAATTATAAAACCTTTATTACACTTATAAAACACAACAAAAACATCTATTATGAAAGCACAGGTTGTCCTGAAAAACAAAGACAAACTTGATTGTGGGATGCAGGGAGAGCTGTTAACAGCAATAATAACATTTATGCCAGGTGAGTGAACTGTCCAAAAAATGCCCTCAGACCCCAGAGAGTTAAGCCGCAGGGTTCAAAGCGTGTGAAAAAAGCAGCAGCTTTTAGTTCATAAATGACGGTGTATCTAATACCGAGATAAACTCTGACTTCTAATACTGTTTTACTGCTTTTGAAAGATGAGTGTTTGGGGTTTTATTTTTTATTCATTTATTTTTCGTGCATTCTTTTTTTGTGATCCTGCCTGGGAATGACTTGATCTTTCAATTTACCCAGCAGCCCCTGCGGCAATCAAAGTCAAACTGGTTTATCAGAAGCCGACAGTGTAATCTGATGTGGCTGCGTCCGAATTAATGCTAAGTTATTGGTTATCTGTAACTTCCGATTTTTTTTTTTAGCAATTTATTGGTTTTGAACAAAACAGATTAACACAAAAAATGATTGAAAATGTCACAATGCACTGTCCAGAGAATGACTTTACTGCAGCTTTTGCAATGAGCTTCATTTGTCTTCTTGTGGCTGTCCAGCTCACGCAGTAGCTGCAGATCATTTTGTGGAGCAGATGATGCACATGTGCATGTGAACCAAGCCTTGAGGTAGACCCTTATCACAAATGTGTTGAAATGGCCAAGAGACGAGAGTTCACGTGCAATCAGTCGGAACTGGGAATGAAAGATGAATATCTTCAGACTGCATATGAGCTTTGCCATCATCTCGCTCGATGGGATGCCCCAGGAGCCTGAATGTGTACATGACCATTTTTGCACTCAGATCTCAAACAGCAGTGACAAGTGCAGGAGCTCACAGTAATCACCTCTGGGATGAAACTCTATTAATGTTGCAGAATGAAGCAAATGATATCACACTTAACTGGATTGACAGCTGACGCTATGAACTCTACATCTAGTTAATCTTCAGTTCAGGGGTATCTTAACCCACATCTATGTAGACTACTCAGTGGTTCTTGTAACAGATGGCTTTATTGTGTGTATTAAAATCTATGACTGACATATTGCCTCAATAAATGTGGCATGATCACTGTAGTTAACATCACCAAGCTATTGATACTAGCTAACGCTAAAGGTGCTGAGATACAAATGAAATAAGACAAAAATTTCACTCAATGGAAGTAGATGGTTCATTTGTCCACTTAATCGCACAGCAACCCAAATCATCTCAGATACTTTGAATAAAATGCTCACAAAGGACAAACATGATTGAATCCACAGCAGCTAGTGGCCTGTCTACACACACACACACGCGCACACAAATAGTTGTCATGAACAAGGAAATGAGCTACAGAGATCAAACCATGTTTTGAACAGACGTTCTGCTGTGAAGTCGGGGATTGTCTCTTTTTGGAGACAGCCTTAAGTGGCCATTCAAGTTTTGGCACTTCTGCACTGGCCTCATTTTTCAGCACTGGAGGTTGCCGCTAGGTTTAATGATAGAGTCTGAGCGATCATTATAATGTGACAGCCAATCTACGTTTGCTCATTGAAGTTGAAAAAAAGTGCATGTTCTTACGTTTTCATCTTTCGTTGCTAAATAAGAAAGAAAAAAAAAAAGAAAACTGTCATCTTCAAATTCCTTACCTGCAGATGTTTGACAGTAAAGAAGACAGGATCCGACAGGTAAACCTTGTTGCTCTCCTTGTTAATAGACGCCGTGATGACTGGGGAGTTGACGATAACGGAGTAATTAGGGTAGACGGCCTCACTGCTCAGTCTAACGCTGGCGTTGTCCGTGGACAGGTAGGAACCCAAGTTCCTGTACAGGACAAAGGCCATTCTGATCTCACCTGTCATGAAATAGAAACAGTGAGAAAGTGAGGGCGGGTGAGAGATTTCAGTCCGTGAGTGGGTTCAGTGAGGAGCAAATGGGGAGCGATTTTCTTTGGACTACCGTTTCTGCCATGCTGTTTGAGAGTGCTGGCTGACAGCTGGATGGAGTTTCCGTGTAGTTCCGACTGAGGGAATGTTAGGTCTGCGAGGTTTCCATCTGTACTCAGCCGGGCCACTTCCAGCTCTGGAACACACAAACACACACTGATGTGATGTCGGAGTATATGACACATCAGATCAAGTTTGTCTTGCAGCCTCTTTGTCTACAGATCCTAAAGCAGCTTAAGAAAAACAAGAGTTTTTTAAAAAACAAGACAAAAACAAAAAGCGGGCACATATCAAAGTGAAATCACTTTGATTATTAATGAAAAAAAAAAAGCAATGATGTCTCCAGGCAACTGGTCCAACACATCAAAGTAGATAATTCCACCTCTCACTTGTATTGTGGGAATCCAATTTCGACATCCAGGTTCATTCGCACATTCCTGATTATGGCCGTGTAATGTATCAGATAAAGGTTGTAATTAAGGACTAATTACACCTTTGGTTTATCACTATCTCGTGCTTGTGAGCGATTTGGTGGTTTAGATGGTGAAAACAGCTCCCTGATTAAATAAACAATAAAAGGACATAATCAGATGTAAATGAGAGGAGAGGATGAGGAGGGGGGGAAGCGGGAGAAAGGATGGCAAGCTGCGGAGGTCAGGAAGAAGTGCCGGAATGACAGAGAAGAAAAGGGTGGGAAGAATGCATTGTTAAACAAGAAAGAAAGAAAGGCAACAGCTGCAGACTTTCCTGAATTTAAAGTCAAGACGTTTAATCAAAGTGTATCCTGTGATCAGATCAACTTCGGTCACTCTCGCATAGTTTCACTTTGTAGCGCCTGCCAATTATCTTTATATTTCTACATAATGTGATTTTGGAAGAGCCATGAAGACTTAGAGTACATATTGTATCCGTGCTTTGCAAAGGCTTTGTGTCCATCCATCCTTTCGTCCGTGCGTCTGTCCGTCCATCTGTCTGTGCTCAACATGAATCCAGTCCTATTACTCCTGTAGTCTTAACATTTACAGGGAACATTCTTGGGACACAGACCATGGACAAGCTCAAATATGGCTAACCTTGACCTATTTTAAGAGGTTAAAAAGTCACTTTGTTTCAATCTGATCAGCTTTGTTTGTGAGTGGCAGGCGTGACAGCCAATCAGAGCAGAGCTGCATTGTGACGTCAGTTCTCAAGGTCGGTCAGCCGGGCATTTAACCTCAAGGGGCAGGTATTCTCGTTTAAAACACTGTCGAGCTCAATCCAAATACATGTAATATGGTCACTTTTCAAAGGGGTCAGACTCATCAGTGAAGTCAATTTAATGTACAATGGTTCGTTTCAGGTCATCTTAGTGTTTAAATCTCACCATTTGAGGCAATGATAGCTGTCAACTGGCCATTAGACGCAAGTTAGAGACAATAAAAACAACAAAAAAAATCTGATTTCAATAGAACAGCATACAGCCCAAGCATGTTGTCGCTGAGTGGCCAGTCATGGAAGCACACATTCTCACTTTCAGATTACCCACTTTGCCGAAGAGCCAACTTTGAGAATAGCTGCTCTCTCTAAAATTGCTTTGTTTTGTGTGTTTATATACATGTTTCTCCTTTATTATGTAAAAGCTAGCGAGAAATAAACACTTCTAAAACTGAAAACTCTGTTTTTGGAAGTTGATAACACCTCTGAACTTATTTACAAGACATTTTGCGGACGTTAGCATGGTGACCTCACAGGCTGGTAGCTAACTGCAAAACTTGTTTTGTTTTTGTGTAAATATATCCTGTTTGTCATTATATTATGTAAAAGCTAGCAAGAAATAAACACTTCTAAAACTGAAAACACTGTGTGTAACCTGATAACACCTCTGGAGTTATTTACATTTTGCAGATGTTAGCATGCTAACTTCCTATGGAGTTACATTTGTCTCATTAATGCCTGCAAATGCACAGAGAGTGATCTACAAATATTCCTTGAGTTGCACAACTTTCGCTCTTAAAATGTAAATAATATTTGATTGATAGAGGGACTTTACTGAACATTTACAAATTGTACATAAGACAATAGGATCTTAATAATTAATTAAACAACTGCAAATTATAAAGAACACAGTGCTCATACGGGCGAGGGTATTTTAGCATTGTTATTTCTAATTTTAATCGGAAAAAGTTTCCTACCATGAATTTGTTCATAGAATTTTGCAAGGATCAGCCAATCCATGTGGCAAGCATAAACCAAACTTGTATGGGGTCACTTATGACCTTGAGAAGATCTGCGAGATTTTCGACATTATAGCTTCAGATGGTATTGTAATTTGCCAGCTCTAATCATGATATTTTACTGTTTTGCAGGGAAGCATGGCCAAAGCTGTACAAGCACTGAAACTGATTCTTAATGCCCAGAGTGAGGATAGACAATTATATTAGAGAGTGAATTAAATATGAACAACCCTAAAACAGTCATTTATATAGAAGTATTCCAATATGAAGTCAGTGGGATCGTAAATAACCCCACTGTCAAATTAGATGCTTAAATAGCTTGGTCGCTTGAGGGTTAATGAAAGTTGGTTAAACACCAACTCCAGTTTAAATAGAATTTTTTAGTAAAGTTCTTAAATGCCCACCCTCAACTTCTGTGACCCCAACACATCGATAAAAGCAAAATAATGACTTTCCTGACACTTTTCTTGTCGCTGTGATGAAGTCATCAATGTGCGCCAGTATGGTCACATGACGATGTGAGTCTGCAGTACAGGAGCTGCGCAAAAGGTGGAACAGATCCAACACCATATGGCAGTAAACAGGTGAGTCATTCGCATTTTTTTTTAAATTTGTGAGTAAATCAGACATTTTATTGAAATGTATGGAGGGGCAATATTGGCTGGGCTCATGCATCTGTCCACCCCATCTTCGGGCAGAATTTCACATGAAATGCCCAGGGTGTTCCAACGCATAAGTATGGTATGTTCATTTAAATAAGAATGTTGGCACAATGGGACATGCCTGGGCTTATTCAGGCAGGCTTGTGTAAAGGAAGCCTTTAGTGTCCATGAAATGTATGAACCTTGGTGCTAATCGCAGGGTCCTGATGGCCGTCAAGGCCTCTGATGCATGTTTTGTAGCTTACAAGTACGTCTTTTTCTCTCCTGTAGTACAAACAGATAAAGGTTTGGGAGAGAGGACATACATACATGCAGGCAGACAAAACCAAGAAAGTGATATGCAAATACCAGAAGAAAAAAACGCTGGTTTCCCTCAAGTGTCCCACAGCAGCACACAAGTCAAACTAAACATTCAAGCTATGTATGCACACATTAACTCGCCGACACGCCCACACACACAAATGCAGCGGCAGGGTATCACATCACGCTGAGTCTAATCTAATTAAAGCATCCTTGTCATGACAATCCTCCTCCTAAGAAACACACATGCTCATTACCATTATCACACGCGCACGCTGTTACCGCTGTGCCATCCTGTCAAATCACTGTTTTGGTTCTAATAATAAATGTTCATTTGGCAAATATTGTGCAGCACAGCAGTTGCATGTACACAATTTAAAGCTATATCACCTACAGCAGCTGCAGGCTACGCTTTAAAACGTCTTTTTTTTTTTTTTTTCCCGTTGTTAGCTTTTCCTGGAAGACTCGTGAAGAAAAAAGGTTAATGTACAGGGAGGAGGTGATAGAGAGGAGAAAGCATGGCACGAGAGAGAGATAAGAGGGCAGTGATGAATCAGGCAAAGCGATAATCAGAGGATCTGCCCACTGGATTAGCTGAGAGGGAAGACTAAGAGTACAAAAGAGAAGGGGAACATGCACAAAAAAAATCTTATTACAATAAAAAGTTTGACTCCTGTTAAGTTCTTCACAAATGTGGAAGGTTACATCACCATGGTGATTTACACAACTACATTTACACGTAATGTTCTGATAAAGCATAGACTGGAGAAAACAGACTTTTTTTTTTTTTTTTTTTTTCCAAACCTTCTGGATGACCATAAGGGGCCTTTAGAATCATTGAAGGTCAATGAAAATCTTTGAGCTTTTTTTCAGCAGGTTGAGAAGTGTACAAAAGGTCATTTTATGGGGCCCTGAGGAACCCTTAGAATGATTCAAGGATAATGACTGAAGGCAGCCTCTGAAAGAATCTTTGTGCACAATTAGAGAAAAAGGTATCAAACAGATTTTCTGTAACAAATTCTCTGAAAAATAGCTTTTTTTGCCCTTCATGGGGCCCTGGAGGGCCCACAGGGATTCAAGTAGAAAGTCAAACTTACCATGTCCAGACAGTCTCCCAAGGACTGTTTGTACCAAATTCCAGAACAATTCCATGAACAGATTTTCTGTCAGTGTGAAAAATTGTGTATTTTTTCTTTTTTTCCTTTTTTTTTTTTTTTTTGGCATTATTAGGGACCGTGGGGACATGACAGGGATTCAGTCAGAAAGCCCAACTTATCATGACCAGACAGTGCCGCATGAATTTTTTTGAAGCAAGTTTCATAAAAATTCTATGAACAGTTTTTCAGAAAACCATTCAACATTGCACTGCGCATTGTACATGAATCTTGATGGCATTAAACCTATGGACCAACGGAAGGCAAAACATTACATTGCATCACTTCAGTGTCTTTGGGAGAATTTTTGTATTTGCTTTGAATACACCTGGTAACCTATCTTACAACCCCTGGCAAAAATTATGGAATCACCGGCCTCAGAGGATGTTCATTCAGTTGTTTAATTTTGTAGAAAAAAAGCAGATCACAGACATGACACAAAACTAAAGTCATTTCAAATGGCAACTTTCTGGCTTTAAGAAACACTAAGAAATCAAGAACAAAAGATTGTGGCAGTCAGTAACGGTTACTTTTTTAGACCAAGCAGAGGAAAAAAATATGGAATCACTCAATTCTGAGGAAAAAATTATGGAATCACTCTGTAAATTTTCATCCCCCAAATTAACACCTGCATCAAATCAGATCTGCTCATTGACATTGACCCTATGCCATGACATTGACCCTATGCCATGACACTGACCCTGTGTCTTTTTGCAAGGAATGTTTTTGCAGTTTTTGCTCTATGGCAAGATGCATTATCATCTTGAAAAAAGATTTCATCATCCCCAAACATCCTTTCAGTTGTCCAAAATATCAACAAACTTGTGCATTTATTGATGATGTAATGACAGCCATCTCCCCAGTGACTTTACCTGACATGCAGCCCCATATCATCAATGACTGTGGAAATTTACATGTTCTCTTCAGGCAGTCATCTTTATAAATCTCATTGGAAAGGCACCAAACAAAAGTTCCAGCATCATCACCTTGCCCAATGCAGATTCGAGATTCATCACTGAATATGACTTTCATCCAGTCATCCACAGTCCACAATTGCTTTTCCTTAGCCCATTGTAACCTTGTTTTTTTTCTGTTTAGGTGTTAATGATACCTTTCGTTTAGCTTTTCTATATGTAAATCCCATTTCCTTTAGGCGGTTTCTTACAGTTCGGTCACAGACGTTGACTCCAGTTTCCTCCCATTTGTTCCTCATTTGTTTTGTTGTACATTTTTCGATTTTTGAGACATATTGCTTTAAGTTTTCTGTCTTGACGCTTCGATGTCTTCCTTGGTCTACCAGTATGTTTGCCTTTAACAACCTTCCCATGTTTGTATTTGGTCCAGAGTTTAGACACAGCTGACTGTGAACAACCAACATCTTTTGCAACATTGTGTGATGATTTACTCTCTTTTAAGAGTTTGATAATCCTCTCCTTTGTTTCAATTGACATCTCTCGTGTTGGAGCCATGATTCATGTCAGTCCACTTGGTGCAACAGCTCTCCAAGGTGTGTTCACTCATTTTTAGATGCAGACTAACGAGCAGATCTGATATGATGCAGGTGTTAGTTTTGGGGATGAAAATTTACAGGGTGATTCCATAATTTTTTCCTCAGAATTGAGTGATTCCATATTTTTTTTTTCCTCTGCTTGGTCTAAAAATGTAACCGTTACTGACTGCCACAATCTTTTATTCTTGATTGCTTAGTGTTTCTTAAAGCCAGAAAGTTGCCATTTGAAATGACTTTAGTTTTGTGTCATGTCTGTGATCTGCTTTTTTTCTACAAAATTAAACAACTGAATGAACATCCTCCGAGGCCGGTGATTCCATAATTTTTGCCAGGGGTTGTATTTTGTTGAAATGGTGAATAATATCACCCATTTGAGTGTGGCCAGGTGTTAGTGGGCAGACCAGCCGTCAGACCCACCTAATGAGAAAACAGTGGCTTCCCCAAATGCCGTGTTTCTGGGTCCTTGGCCTTTCAGATGAAGAGACACCTGGGAAGAGCTTAATGAGTCACGATGTCACTGGACCAAGGTGCTCGGCAACATCTTTGGCGGAAAAAAGACTGTATGCATGAAGCATCTCAGTCCTCTCAAAGAGCTCCTAACTTAGCCTAAAATTTCCTGACAAGGAATCTTAGCCTAACAGTGAGCCAGGAGGTTAGGGTTAGTAAGAAGGAGACTGAAACTCCTATCTTAGTGAGGACGTGGGGTTGACCCTGTTGCTAGGTATGACTTGTATGAGCTGTGACTGGTTGTCATGGAAATGGAAATAAAAAAATAAATGCACTCTGCGCTCCTACATATTAATGAACAGTAAAATCAACCGATCACATAATTGCATTCAGAAATGTGTAATCATGAAAATAATTTAATGTCATGATGATGATGATGCTCAGGAAAATTAATTTGGAGTGATCGCCAGGGCCAGTCGCTAAACCTGTAAATTCTTGTGCTGCAATGCATTATGGGAGTTCTGGGTTTTGGAGGTTAAAATGTTGCTATTGTGGTTCATGTTTGTTTAAAAATGTTTAGTGTTGTTGATTTATTATGTTTTTGTAGTTCAATTGGTTTAGTGAGTTAAGTGTCACCATGTTGTCACCATAAGTGAAAAGTGTATCATGTTTGATGCCGTCCCTGTGTTGCTTTATCTGAAAAACAAGAGCGCCTCCTAGTGGCAGAGTGCCAAAAAGACAAAAGCTCTCTCCTGTCTTTCATTACACACAGTTCACAAAAAATGAATTCTTACACAGCTTGAAGATGTTTGAACATATTTCATTCACATGCCAATTATATTAAGTGTGTGTGGGTGCATGAGTTTATAAATAAGTTCAGTGTAAGTACATAATATAATTGTAAATATGTTAAAATTGCATGCATGACACAAGAAAGTGAAAATACTTATTTCCATTGTTGTCCATTTAAAAATCAAATGACGAAATAGAAGCAATAATACAATAAAATATCAATAATACTGACAATTATAATAAAAATATTAGTGTGTCTATGATAGCAACAACCTAAACAATTTCTAAATACATTAGGACAGTAAATTAGCACAAAATAGTTATGTAAATCAAGCTGGTAGTGTGTTATTGACTCCCTGTCATTCTATATGGAGAATATATCTGCTTCCTCTGTCTTTTCCACCAGCTTCTCTGCTTAAGACTCTCTTAGGCTTCTTAAAAGTCCTCCTCACTATTCTTACCAGTTTGGCACCTTAGGAGCTCTCTTAAGGCCTAAGGTGCTTTATGGGCAACTTTCATCTTACCAAAGGAAAAATCTAAGAAATGTCTAAGAATTCAGGAAATTTAAGATTTTTTTTTTTTTTTTTTTTTTTTTTTATATAGAATAACATCACTAGGGGCTATTTTTAGCTTTAGGATGCTTTGTGCATACAGGCCCAGGTCTTCAGGGTCTTGGTGCTTAGTGTCCAAATGTTTGGCTGTGAGGCAATTGGCAACCTAAGGTAATGACTCAATCTCTTTGGAATTACTGTAGGTCTTTTCAGAGGATCCTTGGATACCAAAGGAATGACTTTGTACCAAATGAACTGTCACCTAGGGACACTAAGATGAGGAATACCACTTGTACTATGAGGGAATGTCAGCTATGACATTTTGACCATATGGCACATTATGCTGAACATGATCCAGCAAAGTGCGTCACATGCTGAGGACCCTAACAACTGGAGAAGGACAAGGGGATGCCCACATTTAACCTGGATGTGGCAGATACAGTTCAGTCAAAACGTATTTGGCCCTTTGGTATTTTAGTTTGCTTATGCCATTCAACTACAAAAAAAAAAAAAAAAATCTAAAATTATCTACCGTAACCTCAAACTCAAAGCCAATCTCTACAAATTGATATAAATTAATTAAAAATATAAAAGCCAAGATGACAATTCAGGGGATGAATACATGAACATTTCCAAGTCATTGTATATGTCTTGGAGTTTGTTTACATCAGTTACGAAGAAATACAAACAGTATGGCACTCTATGGTAAATCTGTATGGAGTAGACAGTTCTCAAAAACTGAGTGACTGTACAAGAAGGAAAACAGTGAGGAAAGCCACCCAGACAACCCAAAAGAAGAAATAGGTTTCTCTAGCTGTGATTGGAGAAATTGTGCATAGTGTATGTTTTGCACTTTATATGCCCAGTTATACAGCTTCATGATGAAGTGGTATGGAGATAGGTTTTCTTTTACCGCATCTCAGATGTACCTTCTGGCAAATTGTAGTTGAACTTTCAGGTCTTCTTTTTAAGAAAATCCTTATGAATGAATAGTAACCGAATGAATAGACTAATATTATATTATGCAGAGTTTTACACCACATTATTAAAACGACCTTTCAAAGAAAGACTTTGAAGTCACAAGTGTTATATCTAATTTTGTTTTTATTCAGCTAGCAAGTTAAAAAAAATTGTAATATTACATGTGGAAGTGGACCATATGACACACAATAGACAAATAATTGGCTAAAAAACAAAACAAACAAAAGTAAGAAAGCACCCCCATGTGCTGAGTATCCCCTGCCGGTAATATGTACCATGGCACTGAATTGGCATCATTTTGGCTGGAGCACTTTGATAGATAAATTAGGAAGTACTCACTGAGGCATGTCTTTTGTCTTAAGATGCTCTTTTTTAATTAAAAACCCCCACTGTGTTGCCGAGTTAACCATGATACCACACTGGGACTTGAGGATCTAAAATATTGGAAATTGGTTAAGCTAGGGATATGAAAAAAAGCCAGTCGATACAAACAAGAACCAAAAACAAACCAAAACTCTATTACAATTGAGAGATAGTAAATGACAATATGCAGGAATCTTTTCACTAAAGTAGGTCTTTGGTCTCTTAGAAGGTGTTTGTGAATCTTGATGTTACTCAGACTGGAACACCTCTGAGTCACCTCAATTTGGCATGTCCACTTCAAACTTGATGAAAAGCCAATAACTTCTGTTCAACTCATCATGGGCATGGATGCATAGACAGTATATTTCTATGTCTATGTTCTGGCCTGATGGCTGGTGAGAAACAAAAACAGTGCTGACAAAAAACGACATGGCTAAAAACAACTGATCTAATGTTAGCCAAATATTAGTGCTATCATTAGCATTAGCAACTCATTGGATTAACCACCAATGTTAATCAGCTAACACTAGGCATGTGGAAATTAATCAATACGAATTTGTTTCTAGATACAAACGTGCGCGATGTGAGTGTATTGATTCATTCAGTGCGCATCGATTCAATTGACAGGTGAAATCGTGACGCATCGCTCGCTGCGTGCTTGCATAGATTTTTTTTTTTTCTTTTTTTTTTTCTCCATTAAACGCACCATCCCTGCTTTGCGTTTTGTTTTGAACATGGACGGAAGCCTGAAAGCACATTTCTACCACAACCAAACATGGTCTGCGAGCGGTTGGAGATTTTTGACGCACCTAAAACATTTAAATCAGGTATTTGGAGATACTTTGGGTGTCTTAAAAAAGATTGGAAACTTCACAAGATGCAGGTCATTTGTAAAGAATGTCGTGCTGCTAAACCGTACGGCCGCTGCTGCTCCACTCAGATATTCCTCAGATTGAAACCTCCAGCAAAACTATAGTGAGAAAAGTATCTCAAATTACTTTTGCCAAGGTGGTACTCTGTCAATGAGTGATGTCTTAATGTTTACTGTTTAAGTTCTGACAGTGTGATGAAGCAGATTCCACACATGAGGGAATTGATTCCTGTTCCATAATGTTGAATCTGCTAAATTTGATGCTTATAAGGAGTAAAACAAATCCTCTGCCTCTAGCAGAATCAGAAGAAGAAGAATACCATAGTACTATACAGAATGCCGTAGTACTATACTTGTACGGAACCCGGGAGAGGTCACTTAAAGCGATATTTTTTCTGGCCATGATAATTTGTGCCCACGTTTTCCTTTAATTGAGCCCACAAATTAATAAAACGTACACACGTTTTCCTCGAATTAATTAAACAAGCGCACATTTTCCTTTCGATCAAAATGAACTCCATAATATGACCTAAATTGTCATCCTCACGACGGGGAGACGCTTCACCCTCAGCATCCTTTTTAATGTGCTTAAACTCCAGATGATGTCATGCTGGGCGGCTGGAGTTCTCTGTAGGTCCTTGTGCGCTCAAACCATGATGATACTCTGACCAGATCCATTTCTAATGGGGAAATGTATTACACTGTCTCCTGGTTTGTTGACTAATAGCCAACATTTGTGTCACAACAATACTGAATGCACTTTTTACAAATTGTGGCCAAGTTTAAGTAGACTGTGGCTTTGTTTTACTCAAACAATGCTTAAAACATGCACACAATATAATAAAATGAGTGCACAATATAACAAAACGTGCGCACAATATAATAAAATGTGCACACAATATAATAAAACGCATGCACGTTCTCTCCACATGCAAAACATTTTGCGATGACACTTCCAGGGCTCCATAGAATTGCACCTTCTTATTTTCTATAAAAATTTTTGGTATCATTTCTTTGCATCATGTTGAATCGCATCGTATTGCAACAAATTGCATCAAATCACATTGTGAGGAATAGATTCGCTGTCGCATCAAATCGGGAACAGGTGAATCATATCATCAGTATCGTCATGTATCGTATTGCTAGTAGTGTATTGAGATGCGTATCGAATCATTGTCAGTGATGAGATTCACATGCCTGATTCACATGCTTTGAGTTGAGAATGTAGACATGGGAAACTTGGCTTTTGATGGAGTAGATATTGCATGATGTTGGCTTGGTCTGTGACATATATTTTACCCCCCCCCCCCCCAAAAAAAGTCAGCCTCCCTGTTAACTTTGGGCTGAAGCCTGATCAACTGTCCTACTATGTCGATATTTATATTTAAATATATATTTACAGCAGGATGAATATGTTAGTTTAAATGAGTCAACACCCCCGAGTCACACTAACTGTCAGAATGCTCGTAGCACGGGCCGGGGCGGAGGATTAGCAGCAATCTTCCATTCCAGCTTATTAATTAATCAAAAACCTAGACAGAGCTTTAATTCATTTGAAAGCTTGTCTCTTAGTCTTGTCCATCCAAATTGGAAGTCCCAAAAACCAGTTTTATTTGTTATTATCTATCGTCCACCTGGTCGTTACTGTGAGTTTCTCTGTGAATTTTCAGACCTTTTGTCTGACTTAGTGCTTAGCTCAGATAAGATAATTATAGTGGGCGATTTTAACATCCACACAGATGCTGAGAATGACAGCCTCAACACTGCATTTAATCTATTATTAGACTCTATTGGCTTTGCTCAAAATGTAAATGAGTCCACCCACCACTTTAATCATATTTTGGATCTTGTTCTGACTTATGGTATGGAAATAGAAGACTTAACAGTATTCCCTGAAAACTCCCTTCTGTCTGATCATTTTTTAATAACATTTACATTTACCCTGATGGACTACCCTGCAGTGGGGAATAAGTTTCATTACACTAGAAGTCTTTCAGAAAGCGCTGTAACTAGGTTTAAGGATATGATTCCTTCTTTATGTTCTCTAATGTCATATACCAACACAGAGCAGAGTAGCTACCTAAACTCTGTAAGGGAGCTAGAGTATCTCGTCAATAGTTTTACATCCTCATTGAAGACAACTTTGGATGCTGTAGCTCCTCTGAAAAAGAGAGCTTTAAATCAGAAGTGTCTGACTCCGTGGTATAACTCTCAAACTCGTAGCTTAAAGCAGATAACCCGTAAGTTGGAGAGGAAATGGCGTCTCACTAATTTAGAAGATCTTCACTTAGCCTGGAAAAAGAGTTTGTTGCTCTATAAGAAAGCCCTCCGTGAAGCTAGGACATCTTTCTACTCATCACTAATTGAAGAATATAAGAACAACCCCAGGTTTCTTTTCAGCACTGTAGCCAGGCTGACAAAGAGTCAGAGCTCTATTGAGCTGAGTATTCCATTAACTTTAACTAGTGATGACTTCATGACTTTCTTTGCTAACAAAATTTTGACTATTAGAGAAAAAATTACTCATAACCATCCCAAAGATGTATCGTTATCTTTGGCTGCTTTCAGTGATGCCGGTATTTGGTTAGACTCTTTCTCTCCGATTGTTCTGTCTGAGTTATTTTCATTAGTTACTTCATCCAAACCATCAACATGCTTATTAGACCCCATTCCTGCCAGGCTGCTCAAGGAAGTCCTACCATTATTTAATGCTTCAATCTTAAATATGATCAATCTATCTTTGTTAGTTGGTTATGTACCACAGGCCTTTAAGGTGGCAGTAATTAAACCATTACTTAAAAAGCCATCACTTGACCCAGCTATCTTAGCTAATTATAGGCCAATCTCCAACCTTCCTTTTCTCTCAAAGATTCTTGAGAGGGTAGTTGTAAAACAGCTAACTGATCACCTGCAGAGGAATGGTCTATTTGAAGAGTTTCAGTCAGGTTTTAGAATTCATCATAGTACAGAAACAGCATTAGTGAAGGTTACAAATGATCTTCTTATGGCTTCGGACAGTGGACTTATCTCTGTGCTTGTTCTGTTGGACCTCAGTGCTGCTTTTGATACTGTTGACCATAAAATTTTATTAGAGATTAGAGCATGTCATAGGTATTAAAGGCACTGCGCTGCGGTGGTTTGAATCATATTTGTCTAATAGATTACAGTTTGTTCATGTAAATGGGGAATCTTCTTCACAGACTAAAGTTAATTATGGAGTTCCACAAGGTTCTGTGCTAGGACCAATTTTATTCACTTTATACATGCTTCCCTTGGGCAGTATTATTAGACGGTATTGCTTAAATTTTCATTGTTACGCAGATACCCAGCTTTATCTATCCATGAAGCCAGAGGATACACACCAATTAGCTAAACTGCAGGATTGTCTTACAGACATAAAGACATGGATGACCTCTAATTTCCTGCTTTTAAACTCAGATAAAACTGAAGTTATTGTACTTGGCCCCACAAATCTTAGAAGCATGGTGTCTAACCAGATCGTTACTCTGGATGGCATTTCCCTGATCTCTAGTAATACTGTGAGAAATCTTGGAGTTATTTTTGATCAGGATATGTCATTCAAAGCGCATATTAAACAAATATGTAGGACTGCCTTTTTGCATTTACGCAATATCTCTAAAATCAGAAAGGTCTTGTCTCAGAGTGATGCTGAAAAACTAATTCATGCATTTATTTCCTCTAGGCTGGACTATTGTAATTCATTATTATCAGGTTGTCCTAAAAGTTCCCTAAAAAGCCTTCAGTTGGTTCAGAATGCTGCAGCTAGAGTACTGACGGGGACTAGCAGGAGAGAGCATATCTCACCCGTGTTGGCCTCTCTTCATTGGCTTCCTGTTAATTCTAGAATAGAATTTAAAATTCTTCTTCTTACTTATAAGATTTTGAATAATCAGGTCCCATCTTATCTTAGGGACCTCGTATTACCATATTACCCCATTAGAGCGCTTCGCTCTCAGACTGCGGGCTTACTTGTAGTTCCTAGGGTTTGTAAGAGTAGAATGGGAGGCAGAGCCTTCAGCTTTCAGGCTCCTCTCCTGTGGAACCAGCTCCCAATTCAGATCAGGGAGACAGATACCCTCTCTACTTTTAAGATTAGGCTTAAAACTTTCCTTTTCGCTAAGGCTTATAGTTAGGGCTGGATCGGGTGACCCTGGACCATCCCTTGGTTATGCTGCTTTAGACGTAGATTGTGGGGGGGTTCCCATGATGCACTGTTTCTTTCTCTTTTTGCTCCGTATGCATCACTCTGCATTTAATCATTAGTGATCGATCTCTGCCCCCCTTCACAGCATGTCTTTTTCCTGTTTTTTTCCCTCAGCCCCAACCAGTCTCAGCAGAAGACTGCCCCTCCCTGAGCCTGGTTCTGCTGGAGGTTTCTTCCTGTTAAAAGGGAGTTTTTCCTTCCCACTGTGGCCAAGTGCTTGCTCATAGGGGGTCGTTTTGACCGTTGGGGTTTTTCATAATTATTGTATGGCCTTGCCTTACAATATGGAGCGCCTTGGGGCAACTGTTTGTTGTGATTTGGCGCTATATAAAAAAAAAGTTGATTGAAAGTTGATTGATATTCAGAAACGTTATACAGTGTAGTAGCAATGGTGGAAGTATATGACATAGAATGTTGATTGATTCATCCTCTTCAGAGGGAATTTTTTTCATTAAACCTAGCGTGTTGACCGTGGGGATCCACGGGCTCTAGATTGGGTAGTGTTCATAAAATAGGTAGCTGACATTTTTCTATGGTAGTAATACATAGTGCAGCGCAGTCTCGTTTGAATCTTGCGGGATATTGCAGGATTTGACCACTTATGGGGACAACCACTCCTGTTGCGCAATATATATATATAGCATAACTTCACACAGAAAAATGGTGTGCTGTTTTCTTTTTGGCTGCAATCACCGCAGAAGTCACTTTGTCACTTTTTCTTTGCATTTTCACTTTGTTTGTATGTAATTTGTCCAGAATCTCAGAGAAAGTGCCATTTCTGTCCCCGGAAGTAGAGAAATTACATTACATGCGTCATATTTTTTTTTTTTTTTTTATAATTATTGTATGGCCTTGCCTTGCAATGTGGAGCGCCTTGGGGCAACTGTTTGTTGTGATTTGGCGCTATATAAGAAAAAAGTTGATTGATTGATTGATATTTTACCCCTTTAGCACTCGCCCTCAAACGAGACTGTGCTGCCCAAATAAGCAATGAGTTGGAATGCCGTGTCAGTCCAGAATGTTTTTAGAACTTTGACCTCCACAATTTTAAGAGGAACTCGACCCTTTTATTTCCTGTTAATTATGTCATTTTTAATGTTAATTTACTGTCTTAATGTATTTATGAATTGTTTAGGTTGTTGTTGTCATATATACGCCACTAATATTATTATGTACATGTCACGGACATGACGAGTGAAGCTCTTCAGCATCTCACCATGTAATTTAGGTCCTTCAGACTTTTTTTTGAGTAAATGCTTTGGTGGAGCATGAGCATGGCTAAAACCTTTCAGCTTCCTTTTTAAGCAAACCTTTTTAAGCATTTTTCTCTTTTTTGGCTACAATATGGCCAAATTATCATATGGCAATATTGTCATATCAATATGATATACGATATATACGATAGAAGAGGTGGACATAGCACTTTTTCGACACATTCCACTGTTACAGGAGTTTTTGTCATGGAAAGAGGAGTGGAGAAATTCACCACGGAGCCGCTAATGGTGCGGGACAAAAGCACCTCGGTGTTGGTCTCACAGGACATGTTGTACCATGCCCAGCTCTTGCACCATTCGGAAGATTCAGACGGCTTTCGGTGGCTTTTCAGTCGTGTGACTATCCGAGAAATTGTGGACGAGCTGGACATGCCACAACATGTCCTGTGAGGCTTCATCACGCCGTTGCTTTTTGTTGTCCGCGGCTCCGTCCCAACGCGTGAATTCCTCCGCACGTCTTTTCATGACAAAAACTCCTGTAACAGTGGAATGTGCCGAAAAAGTGCTATGTCCACCTCTTCTGCCATTTCTGTAGTAGTCAGACGACGTCCCGGATCAACACAGCCTTCACTTTGGAAATGATCTGGTCGTTTAAGCCTGTTGATCGCCGCTCGGAGCGCGGCGCGCCCTCCGCCATTGTGCGACATCTTTAAACTGGTTGTAACACTCCTTAATCTGTGTGATCCCCATAGAATCGTCCCTGAAAGCCATCTGAATCTTCCGCATGGTTTCCACCTGGCTGTCTCTCAGTTTCAAATAGAATTTGATGCAGCAAAGCTCCAAATCGTTCAGACATTTTCCTCACAATGAAAATCCAATGAGGGGAGTGGACCACTGCTCACGCAAAGCGTGCTCACAGGCGAATGACGCAACTGACAGGCGTGAAAAAACTCACGCATGCGCACGAAGGTTCAAGCTTGGCTGATGCAAGTGCACATGATTCAAATCCATATAGTTTTTGCAAAAAATAAAAGTTTTTATAGTTTTCTAACAGATCTCGTATATGCACTTACACTCACGCTTTTAATATAAAGATGATTTACTGCCCCCTGCTGGAAAGGCATGTGAGTCTAAAATGTAATTAGCAATGTTAGCTGATATTTGTAGCTTCTCCAAAGCCATTAGTCCTATCAGAGTTCTGTTTTGGCGCTGTTTATCCTTGACCCACAAATACATAAGCATGCCAAACAATAAATGTCAGCTGTGCTCTGTTTGATCCTGATCAAAGTTGCACGCACGTACAGCTGTTTGTCTTTACCACATGCAGGTGTTTCTAATTTGAGACACAAACAGGGTGGAGATCAAACATAACACGTGTTTCACTCATGGTGTCAGCAACATGAGACTGAACTCACTCATGGTAATGCTAACATAACTAAAGCGACTAAACCTACAAACTAAAAAATGACAATAAATTAGTTCCAACAACACTGCTAAACTGGCATGAACGACAATAACATTTAAAACCCTCAAACCCCAAACTCCACATCCGCACAACATCCATTGTTTGTTTAGCTAAAATTGCTAATTTCTCCAAAAATATTTGTCCTATCAACTTCCCATTTTCGCAGCGCTCATCCTTGACACAAAATGCATAAACATACCAAACAGCAAATGTCAGCTGTCCCCGGTTTTTGCCACTTGGCTATTATAATATAGAGGATGATAGAAACATAAATGAGTGAAACACAACTGTGAGCAAAATTATACTGAAGAGATTCATTAATCTGTGAAGTTGTTGTGTTCAAACATTACTGATGTGTTCAATGGCCCAGCGACGACAGGATCGGTGAGGATATCTGAAGAAAAAGACGGTTGGAAAGTGATGTGCATAACGCCATAATAACTAGCTTTGTTGTTTTGACAATTCCACCTACAGGTGTTGAGAAGAAAAGATGGATAAATAAATCTTTTTTAAGTCTCTAATAATTCACCCTCACATCAAAGGCTTCAAGGTTATTTTTTCCCACTCTGCTACACAGATAACTAGATTTTCCTGGATTGGACCCGTCAAAGCCTCTCACACAACAATGCAGCCCACTTCATTCCATCTTCAGGGCCACGCCACTGTATGCTTGCAAACAAAGACAGATGTGTAAAGACTTCAGGTGTTTTTCTCTAAGTTCACGGTTCTTGATTGTCACTTGCAGACAACATACGTAGCAGATAGCAACATTGCAGACAGTGGAATTATTTGTCTGAGAGCACCAAAAACCAAGCCTCAACTCTCAAACAGCCCCTTGATGTTCTGAGGACCAGCCAAAATGTCCTCACAATGACACACACACACTCGTTGAACTGCAGGTAAGTAAAATGTGTGAAGTATTTATCAGAATAATGTTGGATCCTCACGTTTAACTGATGTCACAGTTTCATTAATGGCATGGGGGTAGTCACTTTTACTGACTGATTCTGGACAGAATGGTCCCATACTTCCTGTTAGATGGAAGCCAAGCATGATTGGAATGGGTTGATGACCTTCTGGGCATTTCTTTTGGTTCTTTGTATGTATTGGTCCTGCATGAATCGGAGATTCAACTTGGACATTTGATAACCCTCTTAATGGATTTTTAATACTGCTCAGAGCACCCCCAGTACCAGGCTATGATATGAGCGAAGCGTCATACAGTGGCGTGAAGCTCACTCATGGTACAGGGCATCCTAAACAGGAAGTGCCAATTTTCAAATCCACAGTAAAATAGGAAATGTTCAAATGTCAACCACTTCCTAGATTGACAGACGAGATCCCATGGAATCTCACTGGAACTCAGTGGCAAGCTCACACTCAAACAGGAAGTGCCAATTTATCAGTCACAGTGAAACAGAAAATGTTCAAATGTCAAACACTTCCTGGCATGGGTGGAGCTAGAACGGAGGCCGGGGTTTCACTGGACTCCCCTGAAATCTGATTGGACACAGATGACTGACATGTCACGGCACCACACGTCTGGTTGAAAGAGCTGAATTTGGAATCAGTGAGTCGCATTGACTGCTAGCTTCCTCCTGCCCAGTAGTTTGTGCTGTGTACCACAAAAAGTTCTAATCCACTTTAGTAGAAGAAGAAAAATGTTTGCTTCAGATTTGAACTGAACACGTTGTTTGAACTATGGACTTCTAATCACACCAAACTTATATTGGTGAGTAAATGATGCTCTGTTGGCTTATTAGTGCAGCAGATAACTGAAACAATCCTTCAAATGGTGATACAAGCATCAAATTCAAACCTGAAAGCAAATCTCTACAACTTGATATAAATGTATTAAAAATATAAAATCCATCTTCCTGATGAAGTGGTGTAGACGAGGATTTTCTTAAAAAGGAGACCTGAAAGTTCAGCTACAATTTGCCAGAACGTACATTTGAGATGAAAGCCTAGATTTGATGTTTTGGTGAAAGAAACTTTTTGTATGTCTTCATAACTGATGTAAATAAAGTCCAAGACATAGTCGGTGGTTTGGAAATGTTGGTTTCCATCCCCTGACTTGTGTGAAGAAAACTGTTGCTGCATTTTGTGTCAAATCATAGTCATATCATAGTGATATGAAAATTCAGTAAGGTATATCTTCTATTATACATTCCAAATCTAAGGTGGAACTCTACTAGTGTTTACTAAGGTACACTGAAATATTAAAAAGAAAGAAAAATAGTAGAGCCACTTAGGTGCCTGCTCTTCACAACCACGGATGGTAGGTTGAAAAACTTTTTTTATCCCATGGGAACTCTCCCTACCCACTCAAGCGGCTCAAGAATGTGGGCAGCATGTATATAAGTGACATTTACATAATATATAATATTGAGATATGATAATTTGGCCATATTGTACAGCCCTACTGTCAACGAGCTGAAAACTTTGAATATTAATTAACATCTACATTAAAAAATGCTTAGTGGCAGGGGGTTAAGAGGGCTGTAATTGGGGGTCAGCTGAAAAGCAAAAAAAGAAAAATGCATAAAAAGGTGGGGGGTATGGGAGCAGAGCCCCTCCAGAAGCTGAAGGGCAAAATAAGGAAAATGGATAAAGGCGGGGGGTCTGGTGAAGCTAAAAGGTTTTTGCCATGCTAATGCTCACCTGAAGCATTTACTCAAAATAAAGTCCGATGGACCTAAATGACATGGTGAGATGCTTACAAGTTTCACTCATTCATGTCCTCGACATATGCATATTACACAGCTGGGCATCAATGGATGTTACATTGTATTCTGGGTATCCCAAGTGTGGGATTTATCAGGAAGTGCTTCTATGTGTTTGTAAAGGTACCCAGTCCTCTTACCATGCATACACACAATGGCCTGTGCTATAAAAATCAATCTGCTGCTGAGGTACTACCCACCATATGGAAAAAGGAGCAATCAAATGGGAATGATTGAACAATGAGAAGTAATGACATTACTTCCAGAGTAATAATGTATTCTGAAATTTGATTCTTCACAGTGCTGTGGGATAGGGGTTGGGCTACCAATATGGAAACCTGGGTTTGAGTCCCAGTCACACTACCTGTGTGTGCGTGGGCAAGACACTTCACCTGCATCATCTCAGTTCATCTAATTGTAAACAGGTACCAGGCTTGGCCGGGGAACTACCCTGTGATGGACTACCATCCCATCCAAGGGAAGTTGTGGACTCCACTTCACACTGCAAAAGCACCAGCACCAATGCATCTCAGGATCTACAGTAAATAGGACTGCTTCTTCTACTCAGATAAGGCAGAATGTACTCCTCCCATTTATTGTTTCCCTTTTCTTGACCAGCCATTGCTGTGGCTTCCAAAAACTATCACTTGTCTTGCTTCCACTTCATTGATCAAAACTTCTATTTCTGCACCTGACAGGTTTTTATCTTTGTCTCCTTTGATTTCTCCATGTTGTTGAACAGATACTTTGACAGCCTTAAAGGGAAGGATTGAGACCATAAATGTCATTTCAACCAGTTCATAATGTAAATGAGACTTCAGGTGTACCAGCACTGTGATTTCAAATATATCTGAAATATCAAGGCTGGAATACTTTCAGGTCATGATGTTCATATATATATGAACATTCGAAACTTTGTGTGAGCAAATCTAGTATGTTTTTTTTTCAGCAATGCTGCTGAATGAGGCCCCAGGGGTCCGTGCTACTTCTCTTAACTCTACAGACGGAAAAAGTGTTGATGTGTCATTTTCACCACAGCATCAAGTAACTATGAAGTAACTATTTCAGGTCTTTAAAGTTACTGTGTGTTGGACTTTGTGTCAGGTAGTGGTGAGGTTGCAGACTGCATGATATGATTGCCAGTCACGATATGGTTTCCCTTCACATTTTTGCTTCTTTGGGAATAGAGATTCATTTTTGATCCTCCTTTTAACAAAAACAAGAGTTCATACTCATTACTCCGCACTAGCAACCACTAAATGGACTATATTTCCTTTTGGATATCCCTGTCTGAAGCAGAACGACTTGAAGTTGAACTTCAACCAAGGATCCTCTGGTTTCAAACAAACCACTTTATCCTCAAGACCATCATGTCACCATCCAGAAGATGAGCAAATAGTGGAGTAAATATACCCTATTGGGCGACTGCATCAACATCTCAGTGTCACATTGCAACCTCCACTCCCATGTAGATACATAAAGGCATCATTCTTAGCTAATAAAAACTCATTTCATCAAGGATCAGATGGTAATGAATGCTGTATTCTATTTCTGCTGATAAATTTTTCTATTTTCAATTTATTTTCATTTATATAGCCCCAAATCACAACAGCGGTGCCTCAAGGCGCTTCACACAAGTAAGGTCTAACCTTACTACCCCCCAGAGCAACAGTGGTAAGGAAAAACTCCCTCTGAGGAAGAAACCTCAAGCAGACCAGACTTAAAGGGGCGACCCTCTGCTTGGGCCATGCTACAGGCATAAATTACAAACATAAACATCCCTAATTCTGTCACACTGTAGCGTTAAGGTACCCAAAGCTACCAACTCTCTCCACGAGCATCCTGGGGATGCAGATGGGGCAGTTGGTGTGCCTACATAGCGAGAGTGGTATCAATCAGAACATGGCGCCATTATGGGCCCAACTGCACTGAACTACTGAATTTCAACATTTTTATAAATGATTTAACCACATACAGCAACACATCCAGGTACAGGTGCTATCAAAATAAATATAAAAATAGTTAAGCTATCAAATTTACATAAATTTACAATTTATGATCTCTTATTGAATGAATTTAAAGCCTGATTTATGCAGCTGCGGTGCTGTAACTCTGTCATTCAGTGATGTGCGTGACAGTTTTAAAGTTCTCCATCTCTGGATTCTGTTTAATTATGGACTAATTTGACCCTCAACAAGCTTTTCTTTCTACAATCACCTCCAAATCAAAGGTAAGCTGTACATTTTCATCTTTTATCGACTTCGTGCTGTAAAGTTGCAGACTTTTCTGATCCATTTGTCGTCAGCGCGAGCACTGCGAAAAAATATTATAATATGATGGGAGACGAAGGATTGAAACCAGAAAAGTGTCAAATCACAGCCGGCTGTGATTTGACACATTTTATCTGATGTGAGGGAAAAATTTGTTAGAAAAAATTCATTTTATATGATTATTACCTGGAAAACAATACAAAAACTTTTGGGCTTTTTTCGTCTGGTGACTGTGAATATCCAGTTTAATATACGATGACGTTTTAGGTGACTTTATTTTCCCAAATTCTTCTTCTGTTCAGATCTGAAGGGAATCTATACATCTTGAAGCCCTTGTTGTGTCTATTTGTGCATCCAAACGCACAACAACTCGGCATTTTCAGTGTATAAATAAATAAAATAGCTGGATTTACATGCAGACAGATTAATAGCAAATGCTATTTTGAACCCAAGATGGCACCATGAGTCACGTGACCTCTTTTTTTGACTCGTCATGTCGCCACTCTCTATCTAGGCAGACTAGGGCCAGAGTGTTGTGTTCTCTCTCCTGAAATCCACATCTCTTTGGTTTTGCTGATGTTCAGTTGGAGTTTGTTGCCATGGCACCTGGAAGTCATGGCCATTTCCTTCCCCCTTTACACGGTTTGTAATTCGATTAATAACGATCTTATCGTCAGCGACCTTGACGATAGTATTGGAGCAGCAAACAACATACAAACCCCCATCACCCCCACTCACTTTCTTCATTTGACAGTTTATTCATAAAATCTTTATGCACAATGATATTTATTTAGTTTAGCTTGTGGAATTTTTGTAAATGTCATCATACAGCATCCTTAAAATTACAGTATGGACTTGCTGCAGATTTTGCAGCAAGTGCTCAAACCAATCTTCCATGTCTTTCACTCCTCTAAGCGTGGTATTATTCTGCTCTACTTACATCTAAATCTGTGTCCATTCACCCGCATAGCAGCATATGTGTAAGTGTACAGAGCATCAAAGAAAGTATTCACAGCACTTCACTTTTTCACTTTTTATTATGTTACAGCCTTATTCCAAAATAGATGAAATTCATTGTTTTTCCTCAAACCTCTACACACAATACCCCATAATGACAATCTGATTTTTTTTTTTTTTAGATTTTTGCAAACGTGTAAAAAAAAAAAGAAAAAAGAAAAAAGAAAAAAAGAAATCACATGTACATAAGAATTTACAGCCTTTGCCATGAAGTTCACAATTGAGCTCAGGTGCATCCCGTTTCCACGGAGCATCCTTGAGATGTTTAAGTATATGATTCCTTCTTTGTTCTCCAATGCCATATACCAACACAGGGCAGAGTAGCTACCTAAACTCTGAGTGACATAGATTATCTCGTCAATAGTTTTATATCCTCATTGAGGACAACTTTGGATGCTGTAGCTCCTCTGAAAAAGAGAGCCTTAAATCAGAAGTGCCTGACTCCGTGGTATAACTCACAAACTCCCAGCTTAAAGCAGATAACCCGTAAGTTGGAGAGGAAATGGCGTCTCACTAATTTAGAAGATCTTCACTTAGCCTGGAAAAAGAGTCTGTTGCTCTATAAAAAAAAAAAGCCCTCCATAAAGCTAGGACATCTTACTACTCATCACTAATTGAAGAAAATACGACAACCCCAGGTTTCTTTTCAGCACTGTAGCCAGGCTGACAAAGAGTCAGAACTCTATTGAGCCGAGTATTCCTTTAACTTTAACTAGTAATGACTTCATGACTTTCTTTGCTAATAAAATTTTAACTATTAGAGAAAAAAATTACTCATAACCATCCCAGAGACATATCGTTCTCTTTGGCTGCTTTCAGTGATGCCGGTATTTGGTTAGACTCTCTCTCCGATTGTTCTGAGTTATTTTCATTAGTTACTTCCTCCAAACCATCAACATGTCTATTAGACCCCATTCCTACCAGGCTGCTCAAGGAAGCCCTACCATTAATTAATGCTTCGATCTTAAATATGATCAATCTCTTTATTAGTTGGCTATGTACCACAGGCTTTTAAGGTGGCAGTAATTAAACCATTACTTAAAAAGCCATCACTTGACCCAGCTATCTTCGCTAATTATAGGCCAATCTCCAACCTTCCTTTTCTCTCAAAAATTCTTGAAAGGGTAGTTGTAAAACAGCTAACTGATCATCTGCAGAGGAATGGTCTATTTGAAGAGTTTCAGTCAGGGTTTAGAATTCATCACAGAAACAGCATTAGTGAAGGTTACAAATGATCTTCTTATGGCCTCAGACAGTGGACTCATCTCTGTGCTTGTTCTGTTAGACCTCAGTGCTGCTTTTGATACTGTTGACCATAAAATTTTATTAGCGATTAGAGCATGCCATAGGTATTAAAGGCACTGCGCTGCGGTGGTTTGAATCATATTTATCTAATAGATTACAATTTGTTCATGTAAATGGGGAATCTTCTTCACAGACTAAAGTTAATTATGGAGTTCCACAAGGTTCTGTGCTAGGACCAATTTTATTCACTTTATACATGTTTCCCTTAGGCAGTATTATTAGACGGCATTGCTTAAATTTTCATTGTTACGCAGATGATACCCAGCTTTATCTATCCATGAAGCCAGAGGACACACACCAATTAGCTAAACTGCAGGATTGTCTTACAGACATAAAGACATGGATGACCTCTAATTTCTTGCTTTTAAACTCAGATAAAACTGAAGTTATTGTATTTGGCCCCACGACCTCTAGTAATACTGTGAGAAATCTTGGAGTCATTTTTGATCAGGGTATGTCATTCAATGCGCATATTAAACAAATATGTAGGACTGCTTTTTTGCATTTGCGCAATATCTCTAAAATTAGAAAGGTCTTGTCTCAGAGTGATGCTGAAAAACTAATTCATGCATTTATTTCCTCTAGGCTGGACTATTGTAATTCATTATTATCAGGTTGTCCTAAAAGTTCCCTGAAAAGCCTTCAGTTAATTCAAAATACTGCAGCTAGAGTACTAACAGGGACTAGGAGAGCATATCTCACCCATATTAGCCTCTTCATTGGCTTCCTGTTAATTCTAGAATAGAATTTAAAATTCTTCTTACTTATAAGGTTTTGAATAATCAGGTCCCATCTTATCTTAGGGACCTCATCGTACCATATCACCCCAATAGAGCGCTTCGCTCTGACTGCAGGCTTACTTGTAGTTCCTAGGGTTTGTAAGAGTAGAATGGGAGGCAGAGCCTTCAGCTTTCAGGCTCCTCTCCTGTGGAACCAGCTCCCAATTCAGATCAGGGAGACAGACACCCTCTCTACTTTTAAGATTAGGCTTAAAACTTTCCTTTTTGCTAAAGCTTATAGTTAGGGCTGGATCAGGTGACCCTGAACCATCCCTTAGTTATGCTGCTATAGACTTAGACTGCTGGGGGGTTCCCATGATGCACTGAGTGTTTCTTTCTCTTTTTGCTCTGTATGCACCACTCTGCATTTAATCATTAGTGATTGATCTCTGCTCCCCTCCACAGCATGTCTTTTTCCTGGTTCTCTCCCTCAGCCCCAACCAGTCCCAGCAGAAGACTGCCCCTCCCTGAGCCTGGTTCTGCTGGATATTTCTTCCTGTTAAAAGGGAGTTTTTCCTTCCCACTGTTGCCAAGTGCTTGCTCACAAGAGGTTGTTTTGACCGTTGGGGTTTTTCTGTAATTATTGTATGGCTTTGCCTTACAATATAAAGCGCCTTGGGGCAACTGTTTATTGTGATTTGGCACTATATTAATAAGATTGATTTGATTTGATTTCTACAGCTTAATTGGAGTATACCTGAGGTAAATTCAGTTGATTGGACAAGATTTGGAAAGGCACACACCTGTCTACATATAAGGTCCCACAGTTGACAGTGTATGTCAGAGCACCTAGCAAGCATGAAGTCAAAGGAATTGTCTATAGACCTCAGACAGGATTTTCTCAAGGTACAAATCTGGGGAAGGATACAAACATTTCTGCTGCTTTGAAGGTCCCAATGAGCACAGTCCATAACAGAAAGAAGTTCAGAGCCACCAGAACTCTTTCTAGAGCTGGCCGCCCATCCAAACTGAGCAATTGGGGAGAAGGACCTTAGTCAGGAAGTTGATTGCACCCAATGGTCACTCTGTCAGATCTCCAGTATTCCTTTCTTCAGCAATCCACCAATCAGGCCTGTATGGTAGAGTGGCCAGACAGAAGCCACTACTTAGTAAAAGGCACATGGCAGCCCGCCTGGAGTTTGATAAAAGGCACCTGAAGGACTCTCAAACCATGACAAACAGGTGTCATGTTTGGAGGAAACCGGGCACCATCCCTACAGTGAAGCATGGTGGTGGCAGCATCATGCTGTGGGGATGTTTATCAATGGCAGGAACTGGGAGACTAGTCAGGATTGAGGGAAGGACAAATGCAGCAATGTGCAGAAACATCCTGGATGAAAACCTGCTCCAGAGTGCTCTTGACCTCAGACTGGGGCGACAGTTCATCTTCCAGAAGAACAATGACCCTGAGCACACAGCCAAGATATCAACTGAGTGACTTCAGGACAACTCTGTGAATGTCCTTGAGTGGCCCAGCCAGAGCCTAGACATGAATCTGACTGAACGTCTCTGGAGAGATCTGAAAATGACTGTGCACCGACGCGTCCCATCCAACCTGATGGCGCTTGAGAAGTGCTGCAAAGAGGAATGGGCAAAACTGCCCAAAGATAGGTGCAACAAGCTTGTGGCATCATCTTCAAGAAGACTTGAGGCTGTAATTGCTGCCAAAGATGCATCAACAAGGTACTGAGCAAAGGGTGTAAATACTTATGTACATGTGATTTCTTAGTTTTTTATTTTTCATAAATTTACAAAAATTTGTCATTATGAGGTGTTATGAGTAAAATTTTGAGGGGAAAAAGAAGAGCTTAGTCCATTATGGATTAAGACTGTAACATTTCAAAATGTAGAAAGTGAAGTGCTGTGAATATTTTCCGCATGCACTGCAGTGTATTGTGTTGAGCTTTACTGCTCTTTAATATTAAGTAGAATGCATTGTTTCCCAGTCATATAATAAAACATAAATGAGGGGAAGCTGGTTGGATAATGCCTGCTGCTTCTTGCTAAGATGTTACATCATAGATCTTTGACAGCCTGAAAAGGTTTGCATATAGATATAGCAGCTATAATGAACAGAGGAGAGGGAAGATAAGTCTTCAAAGAAACATTTCTGCTTAAAGAAATGAGTAGATTCAAGAAATTGTATCATCTTTTCCTCCTGTTTTACTTTGAAATGAAGCCAATACATTTTTTTTCTGGTAGCCACACTCGAAGAGGTCATATTGCATCAGTGTTGTACAAAAAAATGTATGTTTTGGAGACAAGCATATCTTGTACAGATGAATATGTTTTTACACCTCATAGAAATGCCCTGTTTCTGCAACTGTTGCATGTAAACATGCACTAGCTCCACCATACAAAACATACAATACACATCTCACAACACGATACACATCACGTTACACCTATCACGATATGATACATATTGTTGGATGGAATGTTCCATGACCCTTGTCCTCAGATCACTTAATGACACAGACTGGATTTGACCTGAATGTTTTGCGTACATACCCAAAAAATGCCATCATTTGTGTACAGTCTAAACTGATAAACTAAGGCCTTCATATCTCTGTCGGGGCAACAGGCACCATGAAATATTATGTTCTTTGCTTATCATGCTGGCACAAACACATGCAGCACAGAGTTTTGATACAACAGATTCATTCCGCCATTTCCAGACAATGAAAATCCGACAAGGGGGCGGGACCACTCCTTCCCAAGGCGTGCTCACAGGCGAATGATGTCACCGACATGCGTGGAAAAACTCACGCATGCACACGAGGGTTCAAGCATGTTTGACGTAAAAACATATGAATGAAATCCATATAGTTTTTGAAAAAAATAAAAAGGACCGTTACTTTATTGACAGACCTCGTAACACAAGTACGCTCACCCACCTACGAGGTCAAACTCAACACTTTCCAACCAATCACATAGCTCTACCAATCCATGCACAAGGCAAGGCCCACTGACCTGGGGGTAGGCCGAGAGCATGCTTAAAGGCAGGTTAACCTAATGTCGGGGCTCTTTTTTATAACGTTGTATGGGACGCTTGCTTCAAGACCCCAGCACTGTCTTAGTGACTCTCTGTTCATCCAGTGAAACACACTCACACCTGCACGTACACCTATAGACAATTTTAAAGTTTCCAATCTACCTAACCTGCATGTCTTTGGATGTGGGAGGAAGCTGGAGCACCCGGAGAGAACCCACGCAAACAGGGGGAGAACACACAAACTCCACACAGAAAGGCCACAGGAGGGAATCGAACCCATGACCTTCTTGCTGCGAGGCAACAGTGCTAAACACTAATCCACCGTGCTGCATGTTTTCTTTTTGTATTTTATAAATCATTTATGATTTATGCGCAAGAGGTTATTTCTTCTGTTGACTTTCATGGTATCACAAAAACATATGACTCAATGCAGGCTTCATGAAATGATTATCACAATTCACAATGCATCATCTCACCCCTATTTAAGAGACAAACAAACTGCCATGCCCCCTTTCTGAAAGCAGGGGAAGCAGGAGCAATACCTCAGCGGGTGTATCTAACCTGAATATTAAAACAAACAAACAGCAACACAAACAAACAATAACAAAAAGCATGCCATATCCAACCTAAAATTAAATTTTAGATGCACAAACACACATACAAAAAACAACAAAAAACAAACATACAAAACCAAAAAAAAAAAAAAATCTTTGGATTTGGGGAATCGTACTATAATTTCAGCCACGTGTCTGCTTGTTCTCCTACTCCCCACAGGTCCTTGTCCCATTTCCAACAAACCTGATATGTGGATGAAGGTCAACCCTGGGATTGCCCTTAAAGCAGGGATCTCCCTTTCCCTTGCCAGCAAGTCGAATTTGCCTGTGGATAATCCAAGTTGTTGAATATTTTTAAAAAATCCTTACAAATTCTGGCAGTGCTACTGGCAAAAACTATGATTTCTGTCCTTTTTTAATGAACAGTAAAAGCCCTTTTGTGGTTTGTGGTGCGCCCTGTGACCTCCATGTGCACAGCCCTGAGAGACCAGCACGATTATTTATTAGTTTGCTTAAATATCGTCTGTTGGAACAATTAAATATTGCAGATTTTTTTGTATTATTTTAATTGTCAGCACACAAATGCTCAGTTATGTGGATGAATTCATGCAAAATGGAGCACACGGTGTCTGTGTCCACAATTAGTGTGCCTCGTGTCACATGCTTTCACCTGCTATGCACCGCGTGACTCTGTGCAAATAAAATATTCAGATTAATTCCTCACAAATCTCAGACTTTCTTAAAATACTGAGCAGAAAGGCACATCACACCTGTGAATAAAGTATACAAATGATTAGATCCAATCAGCAACCAGAACCAGGGGCGATTTAAAGCACATGTTTGCATGGGTCAAAGACCAACAGCTAAGGGTGCGTGGTATATGGGGTAGACCGTATAAATGTTATAAATATGGCCTACGATAGATTTTAATTCTATTGCGGTAATGCATGTTAACGGACTGAAGGTGGCAACAATGCAACAATGAGGATACCGGCTGCCATTAAAAACAAGAAGAAGAATCATCACTATGAAGCAACTGTGTTGAAATGTTATGTATGTTTAATAATAAAGGTTCTATGGGCATCTTGAAATTTTTGACTATATTTTGTTTTAAAACATTAATATAGTTGTTATGTGACTGTGCCATCATAAAATACTCTGTAATAGAGATATAAACTGAGAAATACTTGTGCAACTAGGGACTTTTATGAAAATAGTTGTACAAAATGATGGGCATTTTGGCGCTTCAAAGGTTTGTATTTAAACACAAGATCATTTCAGTGGTGTTAGGTTTGAGTCTGTTCCTTTTCTTTGTTACTACCTGTCCAGTTTTGGAGAGGACCATCTCGTGCGGCACAAACATTTCTGTCATATGAAGATTGTCGTGATGAGCTATATTTGTGCTAGATAACATAGGATGGTATCGTTATCGCAAGAGGCTACAAAATATATCGCAAAATGTATTTTAGGCCATATCGCCCATCCCTACTAGCAGCCCAAAGTCAGATCAGGGCCCCATGTTAATGTCCACCAAAATGTTTTGGAGAACACACATAACATGAACATGGAGAACACACAATATAACACAAAATCCTAAAATACTATCACTTGAAACTACCACCTAGTATCATGCAGACAGTATTAAGGAGCAACAGTTCAGACAGTCAGAGTGAGACACAGATGAACTGACAGACTACAGAGCACTATGGTGTGAACTGCTGAGTCTAAGAACAGAATAGATTTAGCGGTTTATATTAAAGTTGACAAGCTGTATTGAATGTTTTAATTTGCACTTGTGCATATTTGCATTTTTCTAAATATGAAATTGCAACCACATTCAGGTGCAAAAGAATGATAAAAAAAAAATTGATTTTGCACAATATGACCCCTTTAAAAACTACTGCAGGTAACATAATAATGCTTTTAAAGAGTAATTTGATTGATTTGGTTTAGAGTGAAGCAAAAACTGTGGAGCAGACCTGATTTGAGCTTTCTTTGGAGAGATGGCAAATGATATGCAGCTCTGGCACAGTGCCAGCTGCTTATATGTAACGGCAAAATTATTCAATTATCTGGTTTCTATTTAAGCCCGTGGTAGGCGGGATGTTTAGACATGCCACGACCAGGAGAAAAGCAGCCAAACAAGATCCCCAACCAGCTGGAGAACTTGGCTGGGAAGGCAGGCTGATCAGACTGACTGAGGAAGATGAAGAGCTGGAATAATTTGAATTTGTTTCTTACTTTAATAAGCTGCTACTGAATATTAGTCACAGTGTGCACAGAAAGTCTTCCTGAGCTTTGCTGGTTGTTTACAAGGGCAGATTTTCTGTTTTAGATGAAGGCCTATGGCTCAAACCAGGACAGACTCAATGTGCCATAATAATAGATATCAACTGCCATCACACACACTGTGATTATTTCTGCTCATATTTTAATGAGAAATTGCGCATCTATGATTTAACCATTTCCTTTTCTGACTGATCATGGAATATATATATATATATATATATATATATATATATATATATATATATATATATATATATATATATATATATATATATATATATATATATAAAAACCCCTGCACAGTAAGATACACACATTCAGAGATCAATATTAAAAATTTATGTATAATGTACAACCTTTGTCAAAATTCCTACCAACCCTGAATTTCAACTACATAAGACAGAATGGCTTCTGAAATAAATTCAAATTAATCAAATTTGTAAAGACTGAATTTTTTGAAAAAATGTCCAAGGTTATTGAACAAAAGAAAAATAATAAATATGCATAACAGAGAAACAGGACATGCACAAAATGTACCTGAACCCAGTAACTGGTGGCCTTCAGTAATAGTTTACAGAATATATGTCAAAACCAACAGCCCTCAAATGTTTATTGCTGCCATGTGGAATCTTAATGACTTTGTTTGTCTATATATGGCCCTACGATAGACGTGGTGTTCCCAGCCTTTCCTCCTATGTGTGCTGGGATAGACTCCAGCCCACCCCCCATCCCTGCCCGTGACCCTTGATATTCTTCTTGAATATCAAGGGTCACGGGCAGAAAATAGTGCGTATAGAAAATGAATGAATGAATGAATGTAGAAGCTTTGCTGCACCCATCTGCTGGTAGTTTCTGTCATTGTTCCGCTGCTGTGCAATCCAGGTATTTTACGTTTGCAGGAGCCCTTTGTGCAGTGTTCAGTTTGAACTCTTTCCAAAGGTTTTTAATGGGATTAAGGTCAGGACTGCTGAGCTGCATAAAACACTTCATGCTTTCATCTTCAACCAGTCTTTTGTGGTGTTGGACGTGTGATTCTGGTTATTGTCCTGGTGAAACATGGAAGACCTTCACCTCAAACCTAGTGTTCTGACATTGAGCAGTACATTTTAGTCTAAAATGTCCCAGTAATCTTTGATACAATCAATGCTTCCAGCACAAGAGGCAACAAAGCAGCCCCACATTATAGAACCTGCATCATGTGTTACTGTAGCATGTGTGTTCTTTTACTTTGTGACTGCATTTCATCACTTATAAACAAACTGATTATCAATCTTCCTGTCACAGGGTGACATATAAGAGTGGAGGAAGGCACCCACAGGTGGACTACATTCTGTGTAAGAGATGCAAGCTAAAATAAATTGGAGACTGTAAGGTGGTAGCAGAAGAGAGTGTAGCTAGACAGCATAGGATGGTGGTTTGTAGGATGACTTTAGAGGTACAGAAGAAGAGAGTGAGAGCTGACAAAAGGATCAGATGGTTGAAGCTGAAGGAGGAAATTCAGTGAGCAGGTGAGAGAGGCACTGGAGGGAGTGGACACAGTTTTGGACAACTGGTACTGCAGATGTGGTGAGGGAGACAGCTAGGAAGGTACTGGGTGTGATATCTGGACAGGGGAAGGAAGACGTGATTTGCTGGTGGAATGAAGATGTGCAGGAAAACATAAGGAGAAAGAGGTTGGTTGAAAAAGTTTTGGGATAGTCGGAGAGATGAAGAAAATAGACAGGAGTAGAAGGAGATGCAGCTTAAGAGCCCGGTCTCACTGGGGAGAGGATTAATTGCGCATGAATTGAGTATACAAAGTACGGGCGTTCCTTGTCATCTGCAACAAAACTATGAATTACGGATATATTAATGTATAGCAAATATATGATGAACAATCACGGATGTATAACACATGTCATGAGGAAACGTATCTGATGCATTGCGATTATTAAGGCAGCATTACGGGTGTATTGTGAATGCATCGTGTACGTGTTGCGCGTGCGCGGCATCTGCATTGCTGTCATAAAAGAAGCGTACTCTGACCTTTCGGCATCACTATTCACACCAACACCACAGCCTTTGGCGCAATAGCTGGACTCGGACAAGTTGATCACAGAGTTGATGTTCATGTTGTCACGCAAGGGTTAACTGTTCATGAGTTTAGGGAGGGAGGGGACAAGCGAGGAGTGTGTGTTCAGAAGGTGGAGGGAATATTTTGAGGAGCTGATGAACAAAGAAAATGAGAGAGACAGAAGGCTGGATGATGTGGTGAGAGCAAATCAGGAAGTACAAGAGATTAGTAAGAACGAAGTGAGGGCAGCTACGAAGAGGAAGAGTGGAAAGGCAGTTGGTCCAGATGACATTCCAGTTGAGGCATGGAAATGTCTAGGACAGATGGCAGTGGAGTTTCTGACCAGATTGTTTAATAAAATCTTGGAAAGCGAGAGAATGCCCGAGGAGTGGAGACAGTGTGCTGGTTCCTATTTTTAAGAACAAGGGTGATGCGCAGAGCTGCAGTAACTACAGTGGCATAAAGTTGATCAGCCACAGTATGAAGTTATGGGAAAGAGTAGCAGAAGCTTGGCTTAGGGCCCTGTCCCACTGGCATTTAGGAGGATTTGCGCATGAAATGAGGAGACAAAAGCTGAGCTGGGCGGAAATGACAAATGTCCCGGGGTGGATCAGCGAATACATGAGGAAGAAAAGCGGATATAACAGGGAACAGAAGCGAAGGCGACCGCGGAGGCGCCCCCATGAGGGACACAGCGGCCGTGATGCACTCGCTTCTTCCGTGCCCACTCTGTCTGCATGCGTGACATACCATTTGTGACCGTGATGTTGCCGTGCTGGGCACGCGTCATATCTGTTTTGCACGCTGTCCTGGTCCGCCGCCAAGCCGCACCAACCCGTCGGTTACGGATATGAGCGGATGACAGCGGATATGCGGCGTGTTGGTTGTGTATGTCCTGTGTATGTCTTCAGTATGTGTTCAGGCAGTGATGCGGATCTCATCCGCAGCAGGATGTTTGAGCGGCTCAAAAATCCTGGCTGTGGACATGCGTGCCTCTGCAGATGATCACGGACATGTTCGGATGGCAGCCAACTCATACAGGAATGTTACACGGTTATTGCGGTTGTTTGGCGTTTGTGGGTCACTTTTGTGCGCATTCCATCCGCAAATCCTCCTAAATGCCCGTGGGAAAGGGCCCTTAGAAAACAGGTGAAGATCTGTGAACAGCAATATGGCTTCATGCTGAGAAAGAGCACTACAGATACAATGTTTGTTCTAAGAATACTGTTGGAGAAGTACAGAGAAGGCCAGAAGGAGTTACATTGTGTGTTTGTGGATTTAGAGAAAGTTTATCACAGGGTGCCAAGAGAAAAGTTGTGGTATTGTATGAGGAAGTCTGGAGTGGCAGAGTAGTATGTTAGAGAAGTGCAGGACATTTACAAGAATAGTATGACAGCGGTGAGATGCAGAGTAGGAATGACAGACACATTCAAGGTGGAGGTGGGATTACACCAAGGATCAGCTCTGAGTCCTGTCTTGTTCGCAGTGGTGATGGACAGGTTGACAGATGACATCAGACAGGAGTCTCTATGGACTATGTTTGCAGATGATACTGTGATCTGTAGTGAGAACAGAGAGCAGGGTGAGTCTATCCTGGAGAGGTGGAGATATGGTCTGGAGAGACAGCCCAGTCTCACATTTTTTTTTTTTTTTTTTTTTTTTTTTTGTGCTCCCGTGACGAAATGAGTCAAATTTTCATGACGGGTTTTCTTTTACTCACTATTCCTAACCCTACTCCTACCCCCGACCCTAATCTTAACCATAACCTAATCTTACTCTTTCGCCCCACCCTAACCATAACCACCCCAACCCCCCGCTTCACTTTTAATTTCGTGCAGCCATCACGGAATGAATTAGAATGAATTTGTGCTGCCGTGACAAACATGAGGCACTTTTCGTCACAATATCATGAACCATTAGATTAATGTATATTTCGTGCTGCTGAATCCTGACTTGCCATGAGACCAGGTTGGGAGAGAAGGTGAAAGAAAGTCAGTAGGAGCAAGACTGAGTACATGTGTGTGAATGAGAAAGAGCCCAGTGGAATAGTGTGGTTACAAAGAGTAGAAGTGGCGAAAGTAGACGAGTTTAAATACTTGGAGTCAACTGTCCAAAGTAATGGATAGTGCAGTAGAGAGGTGAAGAAAACAGTGCAGGCAGGGTGGAGTGGGTGGAGAAAGGTGAAGGAGTGATTTGTGATCGAAGAATATCTGTAAGAGTGAAGGAGAAAGTTTACAAGACCGTAATGAGCAATAACAAAAAGACAGGAGGCAGAGTTGGAGGTGGCAGAGGTGAAGATGTGATTCTCTTTGGGAGTGATGAGAATGGACAGGATTAGGAATGAACATATCAGAGGGACAGCACAGGTGGGACGGTTTGGAGACAGTCAGAGAGGTGAGATTGAGATGAATTGGACATGTGGAGAGGAGGGACCCAGGGTATATAGGGAGAAGGATGCTGAGGATGGAGCCACCAGGCAGGAGGAGAAGGAGGACAAAGAGGAGGTTTATGGATGTGCTGAGGGAGGACATGCAGATGGGTTGGTGTGACAGATGAAGTTACAGAGGACAGGATGAGATGGAAACCATTGACCTGCTGTGGAAACCACTAACGGGAGCAGCCAAAAGAAGATGAAAATTATCGATCTTCCTTCCCAAAGAGCTCCATTATGGACTCACGTGTCTGTGGATCTCTACCCTAGAAAGACATGTCAAGTGTATGAGTATGGACTTGTTTCCCTTTTCAACTGTGGCTTATTGTTGGACATTTGTACCTTTATTTCAATAGTTTTGTTTTCCTGGACCTTCATGCATGAAGCCATACTTGGTTTCATGTGTGGTGTGCGGTATGGACAAAAACCACCACCCAGATCGCTCAGGTCAACTTGGAGTTCTTTAGACCTTCTGTGTGGTTATTTTCCCACAATTCAAAGCAACATTCACAGACGTCTTCTTAGCACCACATCCTGGAAAGATCTGACTGGTTTTATGACTCTGAAACTTACTGATAAAACTATAGACATTTGAAACAGGGATTTCAAGATCTTTGATGACTGCACTGTAGTCTTTTGTATTCAGTTGCTTTTTTTCCTCATAACAGCAAGTGTGATGGTGTCAAGCAACTCTCACTCTCACTTTCCCCATTTTGGCAAACAAACTGGAAGCAATCAGTTACTTTTATCCAAGTCAAAAACCATCATTCATTTGGTTAATTCAGGTCAAGAGAATTTAAAAAAAATTAAGTTCTTCATTATGTCCATCAATAGGTGTATCTATTTTTTAATTTATTTAATTGAATGAAAGGAATTGTTGGAATTGTTACTAAATATTCTTAAGGCAATGTTTGTTCTTTTGTATTTATTTCTAAGATATTCCAATTATGAATTAGAAATCAGATGTGGCAGTCATTTTGACCACTCAATAACTGCAAATCATGCTATCATTTGAGACACGCTTGTTCTCCTACTCCTCCCAGGTCCTTTGTCTGCTTTCCACCAACCTCATAATGGGGATGAAGGTTGAGCCTGGAATTGCACTTCATAGGTGTGTTTTAAGGTTCAAGGTATGTTTTGGCAAAGATCAAGGTTGGCAGAGGTCAAAATTTTGATTTTTCACTCCGATATGGGATGAAGGTCACTGGGTTGGTTTATTATACCAATTTTCACCAAACGTAGTACACATATAGATGTGGGGTTCTGCAACTGTTCAGCAAGGCCAAATTTGCCAAATTCAACCATTCAGGTCAGTGTAATGCCTGCCTGTTGTTGGCCTAACTCTATCAGGTCCTTTTGTTCATTTCTACCAAAATTGGTATAACCGTGGAAGGTTGACCCCAACATTGCCTTTATGGAATTCACTGTGGCAAAGTTAAGGTCAAGGAATATGATTTTCAACCCATTTTGGACCAAACGTGGTGCACACTTTGGTGGATTCCACAATAAGGTCAACCAGAGGGCTATTTAGGTGAAATTTATTTCAGTGAAAGTCAGGTCAATAGGGTCAATGTCAGATTCCCTAGACCTCATTGTCTTCAAGTGCACAGGCACTATTACCTAGTTATTACAAAGATCAAGAACTCTACATCACTAATATGCCTAAAAGGATCTGTATGTGTGTGAAAAAAATATTTATATATAAAACAAAAAGAAGCATTAAAATACCTGGACTACCTGTTAGTTTTGTATTTGGGAATGGGAACACGTTCAGCACCAAGGACAGTGCCCACATAAGTATCAGTGTTGTTACTTTGAAGTCTGGCAACACTTTAGTGATGCAGCTTGTGGAGCCAAATGATTGTGGCAGTTGGTCTATACTGTACGTGAAACGTTAACAGAAGTTACATTGGCTCAAAGTACTTTTCACTTTCTCTGTGTCTGTGTGTGTGAGCGCGCGTGTGCCATTGTATCCATCAGGATGGCAAGAAGATTGCTGTCTTGACACTATTGCATGAACTGGACACACAGAGCCTACATACTGTGCAAAAAAAAAAAAAAAAAAGACATGACATCACAGTTTTCTAACTGATTGGCAGGCTCCACTGCTTAACATCTTCCCACATGCCTGCTGTTGGACACCAAGAACAGCAAAACCTTCAACCTTTAGCAAATCTGCATGTCCACAAGACCAGCAACTGCTTAAAGGCATTCAACAAGTTTGTCAAATGTACTCACGGATATTGTCAGTGGTCTCCTGCACGGTGTCCGTCTTGAGAAGGTTGTCGGCCAGCATAAAAGCTCCGGTTTCCACGGTGTCAAGGAGCAGCGTGGCTGAGTGCTGCTGCTCGCTGGTGGGCAGCTCTCTCCACGCCGCCTGGGCACGTGGCTGTAGCAAATTATTCACCGTCTCCACCATTGCCTGGGGCAACAGTGGAAACAGAGGTCACATAGAGGGAACTAACATTCTCATTACTTTCAGTCAATGACGCTAATATGAAATTAATGCAAATCAAGTCCTGGTGTGGATAATGCCATTATTCCACAACGACTGTAGGCAGCAGTCAATGAGATGATAGTGTAGCGGTTTTACATTTATCAGGCTGATAAATAATGACAATAAAAAATGTTAGTGTGCTAATGCAACATTCTCATGCAGACATAAGGCAAAAATAAACAGACAAAAAAAATGTACAGTTTCACTGGTATAGTCCACACTCTGTCTATTTTGTCAAGAGACTCTGTTTTAAAAGGTATGTTGATTTTACCTTTTAAGTTGTAAAAATGATTTTCTTCAGCACCGTTGTTAGTATCCAAAGGATTCCCAATTTATATTACCAATATCAAAATTGCTTCTTGTCTGAAAACAAGAGGATTTTGACCCACGTGTTAAAATACAGTGACAACATGCCATGACATTTTCTGTGGTGACATCATAAATGGCGCGGAGGACTTTTCTGATCCTTGAATGACTTCTCTGGTTTTAAAATTACTTGAAAAAAAAAAAAATTATGGGTCGCATTTTTTTAGGCTTGATTATAAGAAATACATGCTTGATCTGAAAACCTGGAACACAACTGTTTTTACATACGAGGTCGCTATTTTCTTCAGTGCATTCATTGAAAGTGTCTGCTCACAGCCTCAAATCAATAATCAGTGCTGTAATGTAATTCGCCCTCCTTTCTCCATTCAACACCACTACACTCATAAATTCCAGTTGGTTTCTATTTAATATGTTCTTAAGAGAACTATATATACTGTATATAAATATTGAGCTAGGTTAACTACTTTTTAAATGCTGTTGCTTATTTGTTTCAGGAGGCTTGGCCCTACTTGTGAGTGTCATCATCACGGAGTTGAAGAAATAAGGTAAACCTTCAATGGGAATGAAAGGAAAAAAGATCTAAAATCAAAGGAAAAAGAAGGCAACTGGCACAGCTTGTAAACACGAGCAACTAAAGAGTCCAATGGGAAGAACTCAGGATCAAATCTGGACACATTTCACATGAATTTACTGGATATCTGCTGGACAGGTAACACAACACTCAGACAAGCCTACGGTGTCAGTTGTGAATATTAATGCTTGCTACAGTTGCAAAGAGTTTTTCTTGGTTTTCTCAAATGAGTCATTGCTTTAGAAGACTATTATTGTTCCTAGTTGGAAGATGGAAACACAGTTTCCAACCAATTAAGGATAAAGTTCAAATGTTACACACAATATTCCTTCTTTACATCATCTGCAAAATGTCACGGCATGAATCCACTACATTTACCATGGAATCCACCTACAATAAATAGTTTCCCAGAAATAAAATTGACTGACACTTTATCATATACCACAAAAATAAGGGGACTTCATAATAAGATTTTTTTTTATCACAAAACAAACTTTGTGAACTCTGTAGAAAACCTACCTCTTCAAAAGGGACAACACCATTAAAAAGGTTCTTGTGATGTAAAATCTTCACTAATGCGCTTAAGTCAAGCAATCACAATTTGGCTACATCTTAGTTTTTATTTTTTACCCTCCGCCAAAGTAAAAGTCTTATCTTAGTTGAGAAACATGTACTTAAATTTCTTGAAAGAAGTGAGAGCATTGGCTCACATCAAGGCCTAAATCTAAACACGCGACTAAACTCTGACATCAAATCTTCACCACAAAGCAATGCTAATTTGCACTTCACATTCCTGCATGCTTCCAAGAAATCACTTCCTTATTTTCCTAGACGTGAATACTGTGCATGTAGAGGCGCATAACTCATCAGAGTGAGATAACAGAAATGGAGAGGGAAAAGAGAGCAGGTGGAGAGAGGGACGGGAGCCATGGGAGAGTGATAAAACAGTCCGGTGACTTTGTGGTGACAGGCATCCGCTGGGAACAAGGGAGGTGGCAAAGCGAATACAGGTTCTATCAAGCACACATATCACACTCCTGTCTGTCTCTTTATTTTCTTGTCCTCTCGCTTTCACTGGAAACCACACCTTTGCAAACTCACTCCCATCCCTCACTTATCTCTCCATAGCTATCTCACTTTCAACACTTGAATTGGATGGAAAAAGGGAACGAGAACCTTCACACGAGCAACGATGGTCTCCAATGGGGAATACGAAGCGCACAGAGGAACAATTGAGAGGTATCACTTACTGGCGTCCACATGTCAGCTGTTTGACTTTCTGCCTCCTTATTTCATTCAGAAACAAAATGACATTTATGTGGTGAATAGCTGTGGAAAGTGGATGGAGATGTAAAAGGTCGATCTTCAGGTCAGGTCTGGGAGTATGCAGTGGTGCTACTCATCAGAACCACCCTGGGTAATGGATAGCAACCACCCAGGCAGACAACCACTCCACCAAAAGTAGCTAGCCATCTATCTGCCGTACCCATATAAAATGTGAGGGTTCCCTTGATCTTCTCCAGCTGCTGGGATTCAGAACACAGAGGCACCTCTGTGATGGGTCACTCCCAAAGAAACACACCACATTTAAATGTCATAGCTGATGTTCCCTCACAATACAAATTAAACTCCTTGTCTTAATCTCCCCAATTGAAATTAACCTTTCACTTCACACAAAGTCATTTGAATGGTACCCAAGGATCCTCTGAAGAGACCTGGTACAAAAGACATCTAGTCACTGCCTTAGTGTCCAAGTCTTACAACCATACAGTAAGCCAGGAGGCACCAGCACCTTAAAAAGTAGGACTTTCATTTTCTTGCACAGATATCGGTATCACCAAGCACTTCTGTCCAGTGACCTAATAATGCCATAAGCCCTTTTCAGGTGTATCCCAATCTCAAAGACCTTGGACTCAGAAACATGAATGTCACAACGAAGATAAGCAAATGTCTCCACAAAATTATGTACTGCTTATGTTTAATGGCACAAATTGTGCCATTGCTCTAATTCAATCCAAATTGATAACATGGCACCAAAGCTCAACATAAGTTACCCAAAGACAAGGGCTTCACAAGGGCAAGGTCTAAACTTATTCATCCCATGAGTAGACACATTGATAACAATGGTAAGGAAAAACTCCCTTAGGTGTTTTTTGAGTATGAGACAAAACTTCCAGCACAGCAGACTCAGAGGGGTGCCCATCTACTTTAGCCATACTAGAAATAACAAAATAAGGAGGATAACAACAAACAACAAGCCAGGTGGATTTTGGTCAATGCAGCTTTAGTGTTTTGTCCAAGGACCCAGAAAAGTAGCTTCACATGGACACACTTGATTTCAAACCCCAGTATGTAGATTACTAGTCTAACTCCCGTGCCATTCCTATGCTTGAGGCAAAGCTGTGCCAAATTTGAGGGAGATCCTTTATTCAAGAGCAAAGTGGGACTCTGTGCACCTCTATGTCCAGTTGGGAAACAGCAAGCTGAACCCTCATAATTTTTAAGACTATTTTGAGATCACAGTGAAAATCAAACAACCAATAACATACTTGGCACAAGCTTTGTGTCAGATTGTAAGGAGAATCATCAAACATGAGTGACATGAGACTCCAGAACCATGTCTAACCAATAAGGAAACCGACTGCTATTTGAATCACAATCCTGTTCCGTGTTGTGGTCAAATTGTTATGAAAATTAAGTATTTGTTAACTAAAACCAAGCTGAATGTGTGCACCAAATTGTAAGGACATACTGTAAGCAGGTGTGAAGTGGGACTCCAGAAACCTTAGTGTTACACACACACACACACACACACACACACACACACACACACACACACACACACACACACACACACACACACACACGTTGTAATTATAGCATACATATTTCATACCTTTTCATTTCCAGACTGTGACATCCACATTGCTTTGCATCATACATAACATTTGTACAAATATGATAATATTACATTCTCTTTTAATGCAACCAGCTAATTAGCTGGAATGCATACCGGATGAGTTTGGGAAGGCTACATGTAAACAAAAACTAATTAATCTACTGCTTTAGCAAACAGCCAGGATAAGCCAGAGCACACATACAGCAGCAAAATATGTCTTTATCACACTCTTTTTGAGTAAATGTGGAAGATTAACAGCAGGCTTCAAACACTCCATCAGCTCCAGATATTTTGAAAAAAAAAAAAAAAGAAATTCTTTGTGGAAACATTAATTCACAGATTCAAATATATACAGAGAAGGACTAATATGGGAGCATGTTTAAGGTGCATGTCTGACTGAATACTGTTCAAGAGATGACATGCATGGACTGGAATGTTATGCTGCTATACCTGTTGGATGAGTTGCATGCAACATAATGTTGTGCTCATATACATGTTGGATGAGTTGCATGCAACATAATGTTGTGCTCATATACATGATGGAAGAGTTGCATGCGCTGTAATGCATGCTCATAGATCTGTGGGCATCTGAGGGTGTGCACAAGGGGCCTGGAAAAACAATGCAACACATCATTCTGCTCTACTTGCTGTACAGTAGCAGTGAGGATGAATCGGGGAGTGAAAGCACAGTATATATGCTTCCGTTTGCTGTGAAATGATCACTTTGATGTGTTTCAGATAAGTCTCCACTTTTCTATTCTCATTAAACGTTTCATTGCTTTTTATTGAACTTCAGATTATCCTGCATTTTCAATTTCAAATACATTTTTTCCTGTTTTCTTTTGAAATTTAATTCGGCGGGCACACAGATCACATCTGCAGAGGAAACAGATAGGTGAGAAGAAGGGATTTCCTGAAGGTGCAGACTTCTATACATCAGACACACACAGATGAGACGCACGGACACGCACCCGTGAGCATGTCGGACTCAAAGTGCTGGTGTGCCATTGGTGACATTTCTATTCGTGCTAAGCATGAGGACTAGAGGGCTAAAATAGACAATTTTTTTCAGGGTTCTTCAAAGAGTAGAGAAACTCTGCAGAGACAGATAAGGGTGTACGAGTGTGTGCGTGCACGCACACGCACACCAGTAAATGGGGCAGAAGTGAAATGCTTTGAAGCATCGGGGTAATCCAGCGTAAACAGCAAGAGGAGAAGCGGCCTGTTCTTCCACTCCCAGCTAGATGTACTTGGACGTCCATTCGCGTGCGTGTGCATGGATGTACAGCCTGTGCACGCTGGGTGAAACACCTTTTGTCGAACCAGAGTCAGGTTGTTAGAAGTCTGAAAACTGCAAGAGATGAATAAAGGATGGAATTCTTTTCCTCGCTGGAGAAAGTGCATGTTTTGAGAATGTTTTAGTCCAAGCAGTGACCTCGTCTGCCAGTTGCTGTGGCAGCCCATCTCCTCTGCAAGGATGAATTTGCAGCCAAATCAGACTTTAAATTCACAGCATTCACAGAGGACAAATGAAAGATTATCACTGTGCACCGCTGCAACTTTTAATATTTTTGTCTCATGTTCCATCAGATTGCAAATCATACAATGACAATCATGGGGCGAGGGGTGCTTAGCAAAATGTTAGTGAGCTAGTGAGTAATATTAGTGAGCTTTCAAAACAAATGCTAACTAATTAAAATTAGCTAGCTAATAATAGTTAAACGTTAACTTAAGAAAAAAAAATTGGAAACTAGTTAACAGGATTTATTCATTGACACTTCAACCAGCTGGTTACTGACATTAACTTACTACCCTGCTAGCTGCTAGTGCCACACACTGGACTTTAGCCTTAAATGAGCCATTATAATGACGGGAGTCAAGCAGGCAAACAAAAGGTTCAATTAACATCAATTAGGGAATAACCCTGTTGTGTCTGATGATTTGTGGACATTCATGCTGGTTATACAGTCGCAAACTGAGCTTTAAAAAGAGTTTTACTGGTGACGCATTAGCAGAGCCGGTAAAACGAATATTTGTGACCGTATAACAGCATGAACGTCCGCAAATCACCAAACACATGGGGATTATTAGAATCCAATTCCATCATTTGCATGGTTTATGTTTCTGTAGGACATTCGGTCAGCGAGGCTTACCATGAGGCAGCGCTGCTCCAACAGCGGTCAGTGCGCAGAGTAATCCATCAAATGTGAAAATCCATCAAATGTGAAACAGTAATTCTGTGTCAGAATTTACATCAATACTTTCATATGGTAGCTTAAATTCACCCATTTCGGTGGTGTTGTCAGTGCACGACTTTCTCTCGCTCACAGCTAACAGCGCCATTATGACATCTGCATAGCAGCGTGTGCAGCCGGTGTTCTGTCGAATTGTGTGTCTTGTCACATAAATCAACAGTTTCCCATCCCAACAATATTATGCATGTGTGCGCATGCGCAGTTCGCGGAGGGCCAGCCTGTCGACAGGAATGACATCGCGTCAGAACACCGGTCAGGGTGCAGAGTAATACATCCAAATGTGAAACGGTCAAAATTTCACCATTGTTACCCTGATAACATATGGTCTGAAATCTCACACGATTAACCAATCAGATTTACAGAAAAAAATATATTTGGATTAGAATAAATGAGATGTTCCACTTTAGGTCATGTCCGGTCTGGGAGCATGTTCTGGTGCCACACATGCCATATCCACCCAGCACAGAACTGTCTGGATAGCAAATACCCAGGCAGATAACCAGTCCATCCCCACCTCTTGAAATGTGCCATGGTGGTCTTGGCACCAAGCCAGCCGAGAGATGTAGTCCCTCCAGCGTGTCCTGGGTCTTCCCAGGGGCCTCCTCCCAACGGGACGTGCCCGGAACACCTCTCCAGCGAGGCATCCAGGGGGCATCCGGAAAAGATGCCCGAGCCACCTCAATTGACTCCTTTCAACGTGGAGGAGCAGCGGCTCGACTCCGAGCTCCTCCCTAGTGACCGAGCTCCTCCCGAGCTCGGTCACTATGACACCAAGTTGGTCACCAAGTCTCCTGAAGTAACTAATTGGTTGATGCAAAGTCATTCCAGTGGTACCCAAGGATCCTCTGAAGTGTAGAAGACATCTCATTGGCTTAGGTCACTGGTTAGCATTCAAGTCTCCTTCTCCTTTACCCCCCTTCAACAATATCAACATCACCAAACATCTCTGTCCAGCGACCTCACAACCTCCATAAGCTCTTTTCAGGCTTTTCTGTATTTCAAAGGCTGAGAACCAAAAGGTGTTAATGTCACTGCCAGCACAACTTAATGTGTCTGCAAGAGTCCAGGAACTCTTTGTAAAGCCCTTTCACACTGGTGTATTCGTAGAGCTGCTCATTGTGGCGTATCATCTACGCCGAGTTGAGCAGCTCTCCGCCCACTTTTAGCAGCTTTACGTCGAGTTTTTGCTCCCTATGCAGCAGTACGTTGATGGCTACACGCATAGGATGGAAGAAATTAAACATGTTTGATTTTCTTAGGCGTAGAGCGCTGGATACAGTTTTAAGCAGGTGCAGCAGAGCGTTACTGCATACAAGTCTGTGCAACACGGCGCTCCTGTACACAACCAAAAACTGAGTGCATGAATCAGCTGGAGAACATGAGAACATGATCACACAGCCCACAGTGCCTCTGTGTGGTCAGAACAGGGAATTGAACCTCAACTCAGAAATCCAAAAACAGCAGGTCGGTCCGTCACTCTCTCTCTCGCGCACTCTCCCTCACTCTCACTCTGTCTCTCTCTCTCCCTCTGTTGCATGCTCGCTCTCTCTCTCTCTGTCTCTCCCTCTCTCTCTGTCTGTGTGTGTGTCTGCTCAATCCTGTGACTTTAAAATAAAAGCCTCGTCTCTGCATGTCGGTGCGCTCATCAGACGACCTGATCGATCAGGTCTGATCAAACCTGAAAAGAGCTGCGAGTCTTTAAAATAAAAGCCTCATCTCTGCATGTCGGTGCCCTCATCAGACGACCTGATCGATCAGGTCTGATCAAATCAGCAGTCCTGATCGGAGCAACCAGAGCTTTAAAAGTTTAACGAGTCACAGCGCTTCATTCACAGCAGCCTTTACCACAGCCAGACTCAGCAGCATCTGTACACCATGAAAATGATCCACCAAGACAAAAAATAATAAAAAAATAAGAATAATAATGTTAAATGACTGTTTCTGAGCCACACTACAGAGCGCACCTCCACAGAGGCAGAAAATAGCAGCTATGGCTACATACGTGGCAGTAATGAAACTGTAAAAACCTCATGATACAGTCCACTGTTTTCCAAGTGCAGTGATGTTCTGCACAGCCGGCAGGAGTGAACTGGTTTTAAACAGTGACTGTGTGCACACATTAAAAAGCGAACACACGCAGCTGCAAGCAGATCCACAAACACGGAAAAAGGCTGAGTATGCGTGCATTTCGGGCGTATTTAAATTAAACACAACGCCGCATTACGCAGCTCTACGGATATGCCAATGTGAAGGGGGCTTAAGCACAGATCTTAATCTTGATTGAAGGCCATTACAAACACAGACACTCTGATTGCTCGCTCAGCTTCTCCGGTGCTGCAATCAAGGTATCTACTGATTCCGCAAAGATCACAGAATCATCTGGAATGTCAAGGCTAGCAAGCATTTCCTTGTCAACAAAGGCACCCAATCCATGAGGGTATCAGAAATCATATTAGATGTTTCTTCCAGGCATGAATATATGAAATATATTCTAATATTAAAAGTTACAGGTAAGAAGGATCTATAAATCTTTCAACCCTCTTGGCCCCTGTGGTACCTTCCATATTTCAAATCTTATGTTCCGTTTGTTTCTCATGTTTCGTTTGTGGCCCTCTCTCACGGTCTACTTCGAGGACCCCCCCCCACCTCCGATCCAAGCGAAAGCATCAAAAGCCTCTCCACACCACCAGCTTCATCTCGAATAAATTGCCAATTTAGTACACATGAAATGAGTCCCAAGTTCCCTCAACGACGTGAGAGGGTAGGCGAGATGAACTGTGCGTGTACGAGAGAGAGAATTCAATTATTATTCCTTTTTTTTGGGTCTCTATTAAGAACCCAAACCTTCTGCCCACTCTCCTCACTTGGCAATTAGTGCTGTAGATAATTAACGAGGAGAGGGCAGCACAACACCACATCCCTAATCACACACATTTCTGTCTGGCAGAAGGAGAGACTGTTGGTATAATTTCGTGTTGCATTACTAAGGCTAATTATATAATCGATCACTCCCGGTCGCCTGCAGTACCTGAGGTGTGAGGTGGAACGTTTTTATTTCAGCGCCTGATGGCGAGCACACATTTTGCGAGTGCACGCTTCATAAACGCTTCAGCATTTTAGACGTGACGCCAAGAGACCACTGTTGAAAGTATATTTATTTATTTATTTTGTTCTGTGTGTGCGTGTGTGAGTAGATGAACATGTCAGGTTGCATGCAGTCCTAAGCCATGTTCCCCGATGTGACATTGCTGACAGGCGCTGACGTTAAGACTTTTCAGGCGAGAGCGGGGGGGAAAAAAAAAAACAAAAAACCCTGCATCAGGAGAAAAGGAACGAGCACATCAGATGGGAGTGTGCATGGAGAGAAAAAGAGACAGTGCAGCACATGGGTGCAGAAGCTGGGCTCCTTTCATGTTCTGAATTGTAATTTTAAATGACCGGCAGAGGCTCAAGCGCCCTCTTTTCTGTCTGCTACTGAAAGACTGTCGTTAAGAAATATAAACAGGATGGAACATCTATCTGGTGTGTACAGTTGTCAAAAACCGAGTGACCGTGCAAGAAGGAGACCAGTGAAGGAAGCCATCAAGATACCATTGACAGCTCCAAAGCAGTTATAGACCTCTAGAGGGTGTGACTTGAGATAGTGTGCATGGTGCAGCTTTTGTGTTCATGGCACAGAGGTTTTTCTTAAAAAGAAAATGTTCAGCTCCAGTTTGTGAGAAGGCACACGGGAGAGTTGAGCTGAGATATGATCTGCTTTCTTCGATAAAAATCCTCTGTTCTACTCCACCATAAGATTGTGACTGGAGTTGCAACAGGCAAAAGCCATAGAAGGCTATATATATAAAACTCCTCACAGGTTATCCTGGGTGTCTTGGTGGCTTCCCTCACTTGTCACTCAATTTTTGAGAACCTCCCCTACCATACAGTACTGTTGGTGTTTCTCAATGACATTTCTGATTAGCTCTGAAAATGAAGGGACTATGTGTAAAAACAGATGATCTGAAACCCATTTAAATCAAAACTGAAAGTCTACAATACAAGTACATGTTGCATATGTAAAATTACAAGTATAATATGACCAATAAATAAATAAATAAATAATTGTGACCAGTTCTGAGTTCTGTTCTAAGTATCAGTATCAGTAGGGGTGCTGCTTTTCCACAGTACAGATCAGGTCAAGTCTGGGAGGATGCTGTGCATCAGTGGATCCACTACACCACAGAACTGTCTTGGGGTCTGGATGGTAACCACCCAAACAGACAACCAGTACATCCCAACTTCTCAAAAGTAACCAACTATCTACCACAAGCAGGTGAAAGGCAGGAGTCCCCTTGGCCTTCTTCACCTGCTGAAGTCCTCAACACTGAGGCGCTTGCATGTTGGATGACATAGAGGAACATGCCACATGGCCAAAAATATCATAGATGTCCCACTGTCACCATGCAAGTGATACTCCTCATCCCCGTCTTCTGAAGTAACCATGTGTTTGACATTCCAGTGGTACCCATAAATTCTTCATAGAGACCTAGTACCAGAGACATCTAGTCAGACCTTCAGATCACTGATTAGTGTCCAAATCTCATAACCATACAGTAAAACACGAAGCACAAGGACTCTAAAGATTTACAAAGCACAAGGACTCTAAAGAATCACCAAACACCCACCACCTCTGTCCAGCGACCTCAGGACTACATAAGTTCTTCCCAGGTTTCTCTCAAGCTTGAAGGCTGAGGACTCAGAGACATAAATGTCACTGTTGAGATAACTGAATGTCTCATCCAACACATTCACAACATACAGATGCACTTCTGATGGCTCAGTCCAGGAAGTCAATGAAAGCACAGATCTTAGTCTATGCAGACAAAATATAAACCCAGACAATCCAATTCCTCACATAGCTTCTCAAGAGCTGCAAACAGGGTCTCCATTGATTTCACAAAGATCTCAAAGTCAGCGTCAGTAAACAAAGCACCTTTCCAACAAAGGCACCTCAGTCACTGGTTTCCACACCCAACACCCAGTCCATTCAGGCAATGAACAGTGGAGGAACCAGAACACATCCCTGATGGATGCCAATTTTCACTGGGGGCAAAAAATTCAAAAGTATAAATCACATCAAAATCAAAGGAAAATATTTTCAAATAAGGTCTTGATCTCAGCTTCCACTGAATATATATAACTCTTTAAATCCAAGGCCCACTTAATGGTATTTTTTTCTGTTGGCAAACAAACATACATGTATACAGAGCAGGAACCATTAGGCAGAAGTAATGATATCAAACAGACCAAATCAGACAAACAAAAATGACAAACACAAGTTAGTATCACTTTTGAGGCTGTGATCAAGCGGTAAGCATTTGAATTTCTGCTTGTGATGCAAACACAGGCAGGAGCTGGATTTGTTTCCAGGTGGGCCTTTTATACAGTGTATCTGCGAAGTATACACAGCACTTTGTTACAGCCTTATACCAAAACAGAGTAAATTCTTTTCCCCTCAAAATTCTACTCACAACACCCCATAATGACAATATGGAAAAAAGTTTTTATGAATTTTCTCAAATTTATTAAAAATGAAAAACTAAGAAATCACCTGTACATAAGAATTCGCACCCTTTGCTTAATTCTTTGTTGATGCACCTTTGGCAGCAATTACAGCCTTAAGTCTTCTTGAATATGATGCCACAAGCTTGGTGCACCTGTCTTTGGTCAGTTTTGCCCATTCCCCTTTGCACCACCTCGCAATGTCAGGATCTGCCCCGGCCCAGGGTTCATGTCGGGGTTTACCCTTTATTCAGGTTTAGGCTTCTGCTGAGGATTTACGGTTTTACTTTTCATATTAGTATACCTTGTCATTTAAGTCTTGGTTTGGTACTGTTTGTTTCTTTTCTTTGTGTAATGCTTTTGTTACTGGTTTAATTCTCTGTTTATCATTTATTTGTGGTTTAGTCATTCATTGCATTACCTGTATTCTGTAGTCCCTGGTTTTGTTTTTTGTTCATTTTCTATTCAGTCAATAGTTTGTTTTGCCATTTTTGTTGTATTCACTTTTCTGTATCAGGTCCTCTCTAGTTTTAGTTATAATCATTAGTTTTCTGGTTTTCCCACTTTTTGACTCACTACCTTAGTTCTTAGGTTTGCCCCTGTGTTTTACTCATGTTTCTTATGGTTTGTCAAACACGTCACGTTTTGCACCGTTGGTTTTTCTGCCACTTAATTATCTTGCCCCATTTCACTTTGCTTTTGTCTCACTGCACTCTCTTGCACTTACTTCCCCACACCTGCACCTGATCACCTGTTGATTAACCTGCTCCCTACTTAAGCCCTCATAGTCTCACAGCTCACTGCCAGATTGTTGTATTTTTGCACTATCCAGCCTCATGCCATAGTCCTGTTTTGTCTTGTATTTCTGACCTTGCTTGTGTTACCGATTTCCGCCTCGCCTTATCCCTGAACTCTGCTCGTTTTTCGACTTTGCCTCTGCCTCAGCCCTGTGAACTCATAAATTCCATGTATTTTGAACCTTGCTTGTTTTTTGGACTCTGCCTAAAGCTTGCTACCTGCCTGTACCTCCACTACGTTGACTGATACCCTGTGTATGAAACCTGTTGCCAGCTTACCAGATAAAGCCTTTTTCTTAATCCAACACTTTTGTCTGAGAGTCTGCATATGCCTCCTACAACCTTCAGGGCCAAGCCACCACGAATTATGACACTCAAGCTCCATCAAATTAGATGGGGAGTGTTGGTGCACAGCCATTTTCAGATCTCTCCACAGATGTTCAGTTGGATTCAGGTCTGGGCTCTGGCTGGACCACTCAGACATTCACACAGATGTCTGGAAGATACTCCATTGATATGTTGACTGTGTGCTTAGTCATTTTCCTGCTGAAAGAGGAACCGTCCCCCCAGTCTGAGGTCAAGAACGCTCTGGAGCAGGTTTTCATCCAGGATGTCTCTGCTTCTGCATTCATCTCTGTTGCTGCATTCATCTTTCCCTCATTCCTGAGTAGTCTCCGAGTTCCTGCCGCTGAAAAACAGCCCCACAGCATGATGCTGCCACCACCATGCTTCACTGTAGGGATGGTGGCTGGTTTCCTCCAAACATGATGCCTGGCATTCACACCAAAGAGTTCAGTCTTTGTCTGATTACCAGAGAGTTTCTCATGGTGTGAGAATCCTTCAGATGCCTTTTGGCAAACTCCAGGTGGGCTGCCATGTGCCTTTTACTAAGGACTGGGTTTCATCTGGTCACTCTACCATACAGGCTTGATTGGTGGATTGCTGCAGAGATGGTTGTCCTTCCACAGAGGAAAACTGGTGCTCTGACAGAGTGACCATCAGGTTCTTGGTTACCTCTCTGACCAATGACCTTCTCCCCAATCGCTAAGTTTAGATGTGTAACCAGCTATTAGACAGGTCCTGGTAGATCTGAACTTCTTCTATTTATGGATAATGGAGTCCACTGTGCTCACTGGGACCTTCAATGCAGCAGAAATATTTCTGCACTCTTCCCCAGATTTGTGCCTCAAGACAAACCTGTCTCAGAGGTCTACAGGCAATTCATTTAACTTCATGCTTGGCTTGTGTTCTGACATGTACTGTCAGATGTGGGACCTTATATATAGACAGGTGTGTGCTTTTCCAAATCATGTCCAATCAACTGAATTTACCCCAGTTAAGCTGTAGAAACATCTCAAATATGATCAGTGGAAACAGGATACACCTGAGCCCAATTTTGAGTTTCATAACAAAGGCTGTGAATACTTATGTACGTGTGATTTCTTTTTGTTTTATTTTTAATAAATTTGCAAAAATCTCAATCTTTTTTCATATTATCGTTATGGGGTATTGTGTGTAGGAGTTTGAGGAAAAAAGACAATTTGCTCCATTTTGTAAATAAGGCTGTAACATAAAAAATGTGGAAAAAGTGAAGCGCTGTGAATACTTTCTGGATACACTGTATTTCTGCAGAGTATTGTTAATGTTACTGCTGATATTGATCATAGCCTCTACTTAGTGTGATTGAATCAAAAAAGGGGAAAAACACATAATGTACTTGAACATAATATAATGCCAGAAAACCCTTTGAGAGGATCTTCACCAGTAATTCTGAAGTGGTTTGGCCCCAGATTCCAACGTGTAACATGACGTGCCTCCTCAAAGGGTTTCCATGCAAACAATAAGACGGCGGCTGCAGCATTCTAATAAAACTTAACGAAGTGTGATCACACACACAAGCACACTCGACAGGCCGCATGCTGCGCCGAGTGTGGAAAAACAAAAGACACGGGACTGTGGTGTGGCGGTAATCAACGATACCAGGAAGTGGAAATACCTGTGTGAAAAACCTGCAGGACCTCTCTCTCTTCTGAAGCTGCAAATTTAAACAATTCAGCCGTTAGCGATGTAACACCTCTCAGTCGCACACACAGATGCACAAAGGAGGGAGCGTGCACCTCATTAGCACAGTGAGACTCGGCTGAGTGAAATCATCCATTGATATTCTCTTTGCTCACCTCCCTTTTCTGCACAATTTCTCTTCACATTTCTCTTCCTGTATTCTTTTTCCTGTTTTTCGGCACCTATCGCTGAGTGAATGGATGGCGTTAATTACTAAGCCACTCGTGCGTGATTGGTCATATTTGATTTCCTCCTGAACATTAACATGATAACCTGGCATATTACACCATTAGCTGGATATAATTAGGTCATTACTGAAATCAGAAGCAACACTTTTTCCTCTTTTACAGGGAATTTGTTTCTGCAAATTCAACCTTTAGCAGGCCATTCGGTCAACAAGAAAACAGAAATGAATTGATCGAGTATTCACTTCACATGTATTACTCAGAAAGGGAGCAGGAGGGGTAGAAAGACCTAAAGAGTGAGACAAATTTCAAATAAAGTGCTTTCAATGGATTCAGCAGCGACTGCTGAAAACCAACAGAGCATACTGACCAGGCGTGACTCCGCCTACTTTACAACTTCTGTCATTTCTGACTTTTGCAGCATTGGAGTATAACTGCTCCCTATGGAATGCTGGAAAATGCAAATTTGAAATATTCCAGGAGTGGGATCTGGACCATATTGGAATTCTTCTACTGCACAAGACTACAGGAGTAGGAACAGAAAATATCCAAACTTTTCTATCCAGGGCATGTTCATGTCACAGCTCATACTAGTGCCACACGTCCCTACATTCATTATATTTTAAAACCACCTTTAATCATTTATTAATATACAAATAATGAATGTTTATGAGTTCAATGGTATGAATATTTGATGAGGTGAAAGCTGGAGCACACCATTCAACGAGGCAAAGTCTCGTTGAATGGTGTGCTCCAGCTTTCACCGAATAAAATATTCTTTCCATTGAAAGAATGTAAAAACACTCATTTGTTTTATATGACACCTAAAATAGATCCTTGTCATTTGATATTATATTCATTTCTAAATGACTAAAAGGGACTTACATTTTGGTGTTCCACTGCTGCTAAAGTCCAACACAAACTTGAAATAGGAGTCCAAATTGTGACGTGTAGTCCGGTGATGCTGTGCACTGACTTCGTGTAGTTCCTCAGTCCAGCGAAAAATCACATCAGCTTTTCATCTGAACAGCTCTTAATGCCTCTAGACGGTTTACAGTGGAGTGGATTTTGTGTGTGTGTGTGTTAGCAGAACTAGCACCGTCAATTAGCGCTTTCAAATCGTCGTCCGTCAGCAACACAAACCCCGCCGTGATTCTTTTAAATCTAAGCGCCGTCCCGCTTGTGTGAGCATGCGCACGCACAGCGTGCGCACGCGCTCACACTAGCGGGATGGCGCTGGTGGTGATGGAAGTGTGTTCTTTTTTTTTTTTTTTTTTTTTTTTCTTCAGCTGCTCCCGTTTGGGATTGACACAGCAGAAGCGTGCAATGGTATCAAACATATGGAAGCAAATCGCACTCTAAATGGAACCAAATTGCACTCTAAATGACATACAAAGCACCAATCAAATGACAAGGATCCACTCGGTCATTATATAATAGATTGCCAGATGCATCAGCGTTTACTTCACTTTACTTATTGTTTGTACCCAGTAGTACAATCAAATACCCCCCCATGTGTGCACCAATGGAATAATCATTTTTCTGTAGCTCATCCATTGACATTATACGTATTTGGACAAAAATATCTCCACGATTCATTACACACACTGGCATTGGAAGGGATCTGCTTTCTATTCGTGTTTTTGTCCAGGTGTAATCTTACTTTTATTTGTCCGTCATGTTGTCCAGATCTCTATATTTTGTATAGCTTTGTGAATGCAATCCTTAATTTATCAGATAGCTGATGTCTCTTTCTGCTCCACCTTCTTTGTTCATGGTAGCTCCAATAAATTCATTGTCTTCAAAGCTGTTTACTTCTCACTTTAGAGATTCTGAATTCTTTTTTTGCTCTCAAGGTTTTAGTCTCTTTAATTTTCAATCTAACACATTTCACCAATTCACTCAGGTTACTGTCTTTTGTTCCATGTGTGAGTGACAAGACGACAAGAACTACTCCTCTGCCAAATTAAGATTGTTCAGGTGCAATGTTAATTGTCACCTTATAACTGTGAACACAACAAAAGATACAAATTGTCCTTGTACTGTTTATCAACATGGTCTTATCATAATTTCAATGCATTTGTTCCTTCTGTGCCATTCAAAGAGTCATTGAATGGAACATTCCATCTTATATTATTTACAATGACAGTTTTTCATTTTTGCAACTGATTTAAGCAGTGGTCAATGTTCAAAATACCCCTGCTGTAAAACGTCTTCTTGCACTTTCACGTCATTATGACAGCTCACACAAGCCGACTTTAATGTGATGATCATGCTAAGACCTTTTGACTTAACCCCTTAACGCCTGAATTTATATAGCTGTATATAAAAAAAATGTTTTGTGTGTGTTTTTGCCTTTAAGTAGATGGTAAATAATGTTGAGATTATTAATTTCACTTTTGCACAAAAAATAAATAGTAATTTTGGTATTTTGGTAATAATTTATGTTATAATGGTATGTTGCAAATTTGCGACAACAGGCATACTGGTCAATTTGGTATGTTGCATATTTGAGTCAAATATTGTAGCATATATATATATATATGCGACAATAGGCATTAAGGGGTTAAAACGGTTTCAAATCTCAGCCTTGTACCGCCATGTAGCACTGTTCCAAATGGCAACATACAGCTATCAATGACCCTCACCCTAACAGTCATACTACAGTCTGTGAACACTGGCTGAGGCAATATGCAGCAATAAAAACTGTAATTAACACTATGGATTAGGGTTGGGTATCGAGACCCGTTTCTTTTCAGGTATCGTTAAGAAATGACTCGATTCACCGATATCAATAGTCTTTTTGCTTAACGATTCCCTTATTGGTCCTTTAGAGCGGCTGTTGTTTTTGAGAGTGTTTGTCGGTAAAATGATCATTCCTCTACGTTGATTACAGACCCTGCAGCAGCTCTGTAATCAATCATTTCTGGAGCAACACTCCACTTTGAAGCGTGAACCAATGAAGCAATGCTTCGATCCACTGGCTCGTTGGTTCTTTGATTAGCTGCTCTTCAGAAGCAGCAAGTCTGCATCTTAAGCCCTCTCCTAGCCATTAAAATATGTCAATCATGAGTCACTTTTGTGTGGATTAAAGTCACTAACTGGGACTCTTGTCTTGTTGCAGTCAAGAAATGAGAAGCGTCTTCCGTTGGCACAGCTCCAAACGCTGCACAGCTCTCTGCCGAGACAGAGTCCAGTTGGAACTTCAAAACTAATTGCTGCTTTACATAAGATGACACCTCTTTCCAAATGCTGCATTACAGACAATAAACTACAATTGACTAAAACATTTTTTCCTTCCCAAAATGAGACGTCCTGCATTCTTTATGAATTACATCCTGACGTGCAGCACACCCAACTGAGCTCAGCTCAGACGTATAGAAAGACATTCATGCCAATAATGTCTGAAAGGAAATGCTTTTGACAAAAACTACATATTTTATTTATTTCTTTTTATGTCCAGAGATCAAGGATCCAGTGACCAATTTCATATTTATTTACTTTAAGACAATAAAATGTTGTTGACATAGAAAACCTGTAAAGCCTACTTTTAGTACACAGAAAATTCACAAGAGGTATTGATAAAGGAATCGATTAGGAATCGGATTGATAAGCGAAATTGATAATAGTATCGATATCGATAAAATCCTATCAACACCCATCCCTACTATGGATGGATTGAAATCCATGATTGCTACAAAAGGTAAGAATTTATCCCACTCTCTTGTTCAACACATTAACCTCTAGGAACATCCCTGGCTGTAGTACCTTGGTAAGGCTGCGGGCCGCGCTGTCCTTGCCTCCAGGTGTCAGGTTCCTGAGCTGGACATCCAGCAGTTCCACTAGTTGGGCCATAGCACGGACTGTGGATGGCACATCACCGGGACGAAGAAGCCCTTTGGTCTGTTCTGCCAGCTCTCTAGCCACAATCGCTGCCGTCTCACCTGAACGAAGCTGAAAGAAAAAAGATCAGATGTGGTTAAAAAGGTAAAACAGGATGAAGAGATGACTGACAATAAGAAGGAAAGGATGAAGCAGAAGCACGTGTGAGTAGCACTGAGTTTGCAGTGGTGCAAGACCTGCCCCCCCCCCCCCCCCCCACACACACACACACACACATACACATTTTTCTATTTTTGTGTATATCTCATTGTGAATTGTTTCACATATCAAACTTGACTGAACAGAAAACAAAGGCAGCCTGAGTCCACTCAAACTACAGCTGTTAAATGGTCATTTAGTTTATTGGAGCAAAACCAATTTTCCAACACACGTATCAACAAATCAGAGTTCAGTTCCAAACAGTGAACTGAGCCAGATGTCTTTGCTACTAGGTCTCCTCAAAGTATCCCGAGTACCCCATGTGTGTGAAATGAGTGGGGACTTAGGGCCCTGTCCCACTGGCGTTTAGGAGGATTTGCGCAAAATTGGCCCATATTTGCCAAACATCCGCAATATCCGTGTAACATGCCTGTATGAGTCGGCCGTCATCCGAACACGTCCGTGATCATCCACAGAGGCACGCATGTCCGCAGCCAGGATTTTTGAGCTGTTCAAAAATCTGGATGCGGATGACATCCGCCTTACATACTCCATATATACTCAATTCATACACAATACATACTCACTCTATGCGCTGTATATCTGCCGTTAACCGCTGATATCCGCAACTGATGAGGATTTGCGGCTTGGCAGCGGACCGGGACAGTGTGTAAAACAGATATATATCGTGCCCATCACGTCCACGTCACAAACTAAAATATGTTGTAGCGAATGCATACAAATTGGCCACGAATAAAGCGTTTTTATTACATCCGCTTTGCAGCTGATTTGCGGACAATCTGTGAATGCATAACAAACATGTCACATAAACCCAATGTACTAT